>NC_136057.1:243449553-243578029 GCF_964261635.1 Lissotriton helveticus
ATGCAGAATGCAAATTATTCATGCAGTTGTGTCTACATTGTTCTCTTGTGTGCATGCTATGGTGTCTATGTGATATGGGGTGGTGCTTTACATTTTGGTTTTCTGGTTTCTCTGATAGGAAGAAGATTTATTACTTCCCCTTCAGTGGACATTTAAGTATTCAAACTCTTTGATATACATGTGACTTTTTTGAGTACATGCTGTTGTGTGAAAAAACTTTTCACCATGTTGTTCCATGTGTAGTTGCAGTAGTCAAACTTGCTATTATAGGTCCTGAAGAAAGCCGGGCTTGATGCCCTTTAAGGCTGAAACATGTCGACCACACTGCCTAGCGCCATAAGGTAGCTTAACTACCCAGCGTGTTTTTAACTTTTGAAACCCAGATTTTGAATAAATTTTTAGAGTCTGGGTAGCCAATTTTAAATTATTGAGCACTGCACTTTTTTAGTTTACATCACTTTAGGATGCACTTAACGATCCCAGAAATTACTTAGATATTTATTTCTGTACCGGCACTATTTGGTCGGTTTTGGGATGGCATGATTTTCTAATTCCCACATGACGCAATCTCCACCACATGGGTGGTCTGATGGGAATTTTTTCAGCCCCCTGCCACCTATAGTTTATATGTCTGGTACCACGTGTTTCACTTTTTCACCAGCAGCAGCACACTGTTACCTTTGTAGGCACACACTTCTTCCAGACTTGATCTGCTCTTTTGTGTGTTTTATAGTTGTAGACAGGGGAGCGAGCAGACAGGTCAATAAACAGTCCCCCCGACCCTCCACACACCCTTCTTGTTACTCAGTATCTAGTGCAGCTTTCAGTTGCGGGTCCATTAAACCAGGTAGCGAACGCAGGTTTGTTTGCACCTATTAGCTCATCCAACTCAATTGTGTGTGTTGTTCCTCTGCCTGCCTTCACCGCTTTTCACCATTGCTTACAAGCGTTTTCATTCATAAGGCTCCATCATTTTTTCTAGAATAGAGGTAGACATGATGATACATGCGCCTTAGTCAGGAGTTTTGGATCTATTCGCAATATTGTGTTCTCCTTCTCCCGATTAACCAGTGGACTCACCCACTCCCGAATCTAACTTTCCTATTCAATGTATGTATAAGGAATAGGTCTCCGAAGATCTATTTTTCTATGCTAGAGATACCAAGCTTGACTTTACATCCACCTGGGATTGAAGATCTCTACTAAGGGAGATGGGGCCTCGTTTTCCTTTTTCTTTCTTCTTTTTCCGTTTTCTGCTTGTAATCACAGTGATAACACACTGGCGACATCTGATCCGGTGTGATCAATAGAGCAGCATCTCCTTGAGGAGCATACTCTTGCCCTTGGAGTCGCGCATAGTTAGGAAATCAATTGTGTATCAATGCATTTGTACTTTACAATTTGCTGTGTGTTAGACTAAGACTTCTTACATGATTTCCATGAGTCGCTTATAGGGACAAGGCGTTCCTTGCAATCTGCGCATGCGCTATTTGCTGTATGCGCATGCACGAGAGATCAGTGTCCGATCACCTCTCTGCGCATGCGCGTCAAATTAGTGATTTCTCCGGCGGGACCGGGCGTGTTCCCGCCGTTGGGGGACAGGCTAGGGGTCTCGTTGCCTCATCTATGGGGACTACTTAAAGAGGAGGGTGTCCGCTGCAGCTTACCTCCACTTCCGCTCGCCTACAACATCGAGGCACCGACGGATAGGTAAGAGGGCTAGGACCCTACTTGTTTGAGCCTTGACTCTATTCACTATGTTATGCCATCAAGGCAGCCGCAGGTTGCTTAGCCAGCCTCAGATAGGAGTACCAATGTGGCCCGCTGTTTCTATTACCTTGCGTTGGGGATAATAAAACCCTGTAATTTCGCTGGAACCATTTATTATTGTCACTATGTTTACACTCAGAAAGACCCAGGTAGCTCCCCATGGACGGTTATTATAACATCCATCCTATATTGTGGCAATTTGGTTGTGAGACATACCATGGTTATATATGGAGCGATCTAGAGAGAGGCAGGTAGTAGTTCTACTTTGCCTCTGAATATGATTAGAACCTTATCCTCTTTGTGGGCTTGGTTGTTTATCGAGTTTTAGCTGGGCAGAGGACACACTACCACACGTCAGTTGGATTTTAAGTGTAGGGCAATTGGCTAGGCACGGTAAAGTTGTGTGCTTACTGTGTTTTTTCTACACTACAGAGCGGGGCCTCATACTCCCGAGCGGTTGCCGGGTGAGGTGAGGCCGTCACCCACACAACGCTGGGTGAGTATCACTATGAGGGAATTCCTCATGTGATTAAGCTATTATGCTTTTCATTAATGCAGAATGCAAATTATTCATGCAGTTGTGTCTACATTGTTCTCTTGTGTGCATGCTATGGTGTCTATGTGATATGGGGTGGTGCTTTACATTTTGTTTTTCTGGTTTCTCTGATAGGAAGAAGATTTATTACTTCCCCTTCAGTGGACATTTAAGTATTCAAACTCTTTGATATACATGTGACTTTTTTGAGTACATGCTGTTGTGTGAAAAAACTTTTCACCATGTTGTTCCATGTGTAGTTGCAGTAGTCAAACTTGCTATTATAGGTCCTGAAGAAAGCCGGACTTGATGCCCTTTAAGGCTGAAACATGTCGACCACACTGCCTAGCGCCATAAGGTAGCTTAACTACCCAGCGTGTTTTTAACTTTTGACACCCAGATTTTGAATACATTTTTAGAGTCTGGGTAGCCAATTTTAAATTATTGAGCACTGCACTTTTTTAGTTTACATCACTTTAGGATGCACTTAACGATCCCGGAAATTACTTAGATATTTATTTCTGTACCGGCACTATTTGGTCGGTTTTGGGATGGCATGATTTTCTAATTCCCACATGACGCAATCTCCACCACATGGGTGGTCTGATGGGAATTTTTTCAGCCCCCTGCCACCTATAGTTTATATGTCTGGTACCACGTGTTTCACTTTTTCACCAGCAGCAGCACACTGTTACCTTTGTAGGCACACACTTCTTCCAGACTTGATCTGCTCTTTTGTGTGTTTTATAGTTGTAGACAGGGGAGCGAGCAGACAGGTCAATAAACAGTCCCCCCGACCCTCCACACACCCTTCTTGTTACTCAGTATCTAGTGCAGCTTTCAGTTGCGGGTCCATTAAACCAGGTAGCGAACGCAGGTTTGTTTGCACCTATTAGCTCATCCAACTCAATTGTGTGTGTTGTTCCTCTGCCTGCCTTCACCGCTTTTCACCATTGCTTACAAGCGTTTTCATTCATAAGGCTCCATCATTTTTTCTAGAATAGAGGTAGACATGATGATACATGCGCCTTAGTGAGGAGTTTTGGATCTATTCGCAATATTGTGTTCTCCTTCTCCCGATTAACCAGTGGACTCACCCACTCCCGAATCTAACTTTCCTATTCAATGTATGTATAAGGAATAGGTCTCCGAAGATCTATTTTTCTATGCTAGAGATACCAAGCTTGACTTTACATCCACCTGGGATTGAAGATCTCTACTAAGGGAGATGGGGCCTCGTTTTCCTTTTTCTTTCTTCTTTTTCCGCTTTCTGCTTGTAATCACAGTGATAACACACTGGCGACATCTGATCCGGTGTGATCAATAGAGCAGCATCTCCTTGAGGAGCATACTCTTGCCCTTGGAGTCGCGCATAGTTAGGAAATCAATTGTGTATCAATGCATTTGTACTTTACAATTTGCTGTGTGTTAGACTAAGACTTCTTACATGATTTCCATGAGTCGCTTATAGGGACAAGGCGTTCCTTGCAATCTGCGCATGCGCTATTTGCTGTATGCGCATGCACGAGAGATCAGTGTCCGATCACCTCTCTGCGCATGCGCGTCAAATTAGTGATTTCTCCGGCGGGACCGGGCGTGTTCCCGCCGTTGGGGGACAGGCTAGGGGTCTCGTTGCCTCATCTATGGGGACTACTTAAAGAGGAGGGTGTCCGCTGCAGCTTACCTCCACTTCCGCTCGCCTACAACATCGAGGCACCGACGGATAGGTAAGAGGGCTAGGACCCTACTTGTTTGAGCCTTGACTCTATTCACTATGTTATGCCATCAAGGCAGCCGCAGGTTGCTAAGCCAGCCTCAGATAGGAGTACCAATGTGGCCCGCTGTTTCTATTACCTTGCGTTGGGGATAATAAAACCCTGTAATTTCGCTGGAACCATTTATTATTGTCACTATGTTTACACTCAGAAAGACCCAGGTAGCTCCCCATGGATGGTTATTATAACATCCATCCTATATTGTGGCAATTTGGTTGTGAGACATACCATGGTTATATATGGAGCGATCTAGAGAGAGGCAGGTAGTAGTTCTACTTTGCCTCTGAATATGATTAGAACCTTATCCTCTTTGTGGGCTTGGTTGTTTATCGAGTTTTAGCTGGGCAGAGGACACACTACCACACGTCAGTTGGATTTTAAGTGTAGGGCAATTGGCTAGGCACGGTAAAGTTGTGTGCTTACTGTGTTTTTTCTACACTACAGAGCGGGGCCTCATACTCCCGAGCGGTTGCCGGGTGAGGTGAGGCCGTCACCCACACAACGCTGGGTGAGTATCACTATGAGGGAATTCCTCATGTGATTAAGCTATTATGCTTTTCATTAATGCAGAATGCAAATTATTCATGCAGTTGTGTCTACATTGTTCTCTTGTGTGCATGCTATCGTGTCTATGTGATATGGGGTGGTGCTTTACATTTTGTTTTTCTGGTTTCTCTGATAGGAAGAAGATTTATTACTTCCCCTTCAGTGGACATTTAAGTATTCAAACTCTTTGATATACATGTGACTTTTTTGAGTACATGCTGTTGTGTGAAAAAACTTTTCACCATGTTGTTCCATGTGTAGTTGCAGTAGTCAAACTTGCTATTAAAGGTCCTGAAGAAAGCCGGGCTTGATGCCCTTTAAGGCTGAAACATGTCGACCACACTGCCTAGCGCCATAAGGTAGCTTAACTACCCAGCGTGTTTTTAACTTTTGACACCCAGATTTTGAATACATTTTTAGAGTCTGGGTAGCCAATTTTAAATTATTGAGCACTGCACTTTTTTAGTTTACATCACTTTAGGATGCACTTAACGATCCCAGAAATTACTTAGATATTTATTTCTGTACCGGCACTATTTGGTCGGTTTTGGGATGGCATGATTTTCTAATTCCCACATGACGCAATCTCCACCACATGGGTGGTCTGATGGGAATTTTTTCAGCCCCCTGCCACCTATAGTTTATATGTCTGGTACCACGTGTTTCACTTTTTCACCAGCAGCAGCACACTGTTACCTTTGTAGGCACACACTTCTTCCAGACTTGATCTGCTCTTTTGTGTGTTTTATAGTTGTAGACAGGGGAGCGAGCAGACAGGTCAATAAACAGTCCCCCCGACCCTCCACACACCCTTCTTGTTACTCAGGTCATAAAAACGAGCCCGTTTAAATGAGTCTCTTATAATTTTCTTGGGGTATCCTCTGGTCAGGAATTTTTCTTTCATAGAGGCAGCTTTTATATCATAATCTTGTATGTTTGTGCAGTTACGCCTCAACCTAAGGAATTCTCCGAATGGTACACTATTTTTTTGGGTTGCTGGGTGATAGCTATCATAGTGGAGAAGTGTATTTTTTGCAGTGAGTTTAACAAAGAGGTCAACAATTAAAGAGCCACTTTTATGTTTTATCACTACATCTAGGTAGTTTACTTGTTCCCTATCTGCATGGTGTGTAAATCTGATGTTGCTGTCACATAAATCTATCCACTGTAAAAAGTCTTTTAACTTGTCTTCATTGTCAATCCAGATGAAGAACACATCATCTATATATCTTGCCCAGTTGGTCACTGACTCAAAGAAGGGTGCGACTTCATTAAAAACAAATTGAGATTCGTAATGGGCCATGTAGATATTGGCTATGGTGGGCGCACAAGCGGCCCCCATACTGACTCCCTGTTGCTGTTTGTAAAGCTTACTGTTAAATTCAAACACATTGTCATTTAAGACAATATTCAGGCACTCTAAGACAAATACAGTTGGGCACTGGATGTGATATTTTTGTATAAACCAGTGTGTGGCATGTAGTGCCCCAGAGATTGGAATGTTGCTATATAATGTTACAATGTCCATTGTAACTAGGATATGAGCTGTGTTGCAATAGGGCACATTCTCTACGAGATTTATAATCTGTCTAGTGTCCTGCACATGTCCTGGAATGTTCGCAACATGTGGGCATAGTATTGTGTCTATGTATTTAGCTAGTGGTTCTGTCACCGAGCCTATAGTTGTTACAATTGGTCTTAGGGGTGGATCTTGCGTGTCTTTATGCACCTTAGGGATGCCATAGATGCTTGCTAGTCTAGGTTTCTCTACGTTGAGATATTCACTCTCCTTATTACATATCTCACCGTTTCGGAGTGCCTGATTTGTCAGCTTTTTGATTTTATTTTTGGTTTGAGTTGTTGGATCTTTGGTTATTGAGGCATAGAATCGAAAATCACTTAACATCACCTCCATTTTGGAAACATATTGTGACGTGTCATAGACCACTATGCCCCCTCCTTTATCACAGGCTTTTATTGTGATTTTTTCATTGTTCTTAATCATATTCATTGCTTTGTATTGACTTAATGTCAAATTGAATTCTGGTTTTGGGACATAGTTGGTGATGTTAGTGAATTTCTCGTACATTATTTGCTCAAAAATAGCTACCTGAGATGGAACTTGTTCTAAAGTAGGTGTGAACATAGACTTGGGTTTCAAGCCTGATAAATTTATGGGCTCTACATTAGGGTCTTTGTTCTGAAAAAAGAATTTCAATCTGATTTTTCTGAGGAAAATTTGCAAGTCTCTGAATAGATCAAACTTATTAAGCCCCGAGTGTGGAGCGAACGAGAGACCTTTAGACAGAACTTCAATAGTGTCTGGGGATAGCCTTTGGGTGGTTAGATTAAATATGGGCAATTGATCTAATTCTTCCAGTAGCGGTTGTTCCTTGTCTCTAGATAATGATCGTAGCCCATCTCTTGATGTGCTGGGTGTTGATATTCTTGTTGTGGCGCATTCTGAAACCTTTGATGGTATTGAGGTCTCCAATTCGTGCGTCTCATTGGGCGCTGGCCTAAAAAAGGACGTCTGCCTTGGTATCTAGAATTGGGCCTTCCAGGTTGATGACCTCCATCATATGAGGCTCCATCGCTATCTGAGCCTGAAGATGCCGAAAAGGTATTAACCTTTTTCCCGTGCCTATTCTGTCTAGGTCCCCAGGTATCTGTTCCTTCTTCACTATTGGTATAGTAATTATCCGAAAGGTAAGGATACACTATTTCTTTTTTAAAGAATTTGATATCTTTTTGCAGTTTGTCTGTTTTCCTTTTTATCAGGTACTCTGCATAAGATTCCACGTCTTTTTCTATTTCATCTAGTGTTTTTTTTACATCTTCCAGAATACCTGATTTCTTAATCTTGTCTTCTAGTTCTGCAATTTCTTTGGCCAATTCCTGTAGCATTCCTTTCGCTGTCTCTACTATTAACATCATGTAGTCCCTGGAGCACCGGTTCGATATTAGAGACCAGCGTTCCAGGAACTCTTTGATGTGTGTGAATAGACCTGGGATATTACGTACCCTCAGACCCTGTGGTATCACACCTGCTTTTAAGTATTGAAGCATAAACTGCCCATGCTGTTCTATACGTTTAAGCTGGGGTGAATGTATGACATTGTTCTGCATTCTGTCCATCAACTGTTGTTTTTGCGGTTATTTGAGCGGCGGCGCTGTAAATCGAGCCCCGGGCCTAACTCCTTGGGCCCCCAGCCTTCGCTGCTTAGGAGTCCCCCGGCCCACCCCTCTTCATCAACGTAGGGGTCCAGCGGGGAGTGCTGCATCATACCGGAGCACACTCGGTGAGTGGAGGCGGGGACTTGGAGGACTGGGTCTACCCAAGTAACCTCGTCACTGCTCTGGCCTGCTATTTGCCGGGTTGGGACTCTAGATTGGGGGCATTGCGATCCCCTTTGGCCGGCTCTCCGGTTTGCGGCTTGTGACCTCATACTCCTTCAATACTGCACTTTGCCTTACACCGGTGTACCGGGTTCTACACGTTGGCAAGCGTGCAACCATATCCACCACAGAGGCCCCAATCAGAGAAGGTGATGGGCCATGGGACCCTAAGCAGCGCAGACTGGCCTTCGACAAACCGGCAGATTCTGGCCATACTTCCCACTTGTTGGACCGTGGGAGCACTTTAAACGCAACAGGCCACCAGTCGACGGAGGAGAGGATGTCCGCTATTTTGGCAGAGCTCCTCACGGGGTTCTGCGTTCTGGATGACCAACTGGATA
Source organism: Lissotriton helveticus (assembly GCF_964261635.1). NCBI lineage: Eukaryota > Metazoa > Chordata > Amphibia > Caudata > Salamandridae > Lissotriton > Lissotriton helveticus. The sequence continues at coordinate 243,457,920 of NC_136057.1, forward strand.
CTGTGACTTCCAGGCTGGACAGAATGGGGGAGCGCATCGACAGCCACCACACCCAACTTGGAGAAGCCAAGCAGCGCCCGACCAGGAAGACCACACCAAAGATATGGCTCGTAGATTGGAGTGCACGGAACACCTCTTGAAACCTGTTGCCATCAAGAATGAGGATTTAGAGGCCTGGTCCCGGCACAACAACGTTCGCATAGCAGGACTTGCGGAGACCAATAACATGGGCCGGCCGAAAACCTTTCTGGAGGGGCTCCTAAAAGAACTTTTTGGCACATAACACTTCTCTGCCACGTTCATTGTGGAGAGAGCTCATCGGTCTATGGGCCCACGCCCGCAGCCAGGACGCCCCCCACGACCTATTGTAGGACATCTCCTGAATTACAGGGACAGGGATGCCATCCTCCGCCTGGCAAGAGAGACCGCCCCAGTAACCTATCAGGGATCGATCCTTTCCTTCTATCCCAACCATACGTTGGTTGTCCAGGAGGCCCGATGCAAGTTTACCGAAGCCAAACAACGCCTCCGTGTCCTGGACTTAAAATACGCAATGCCCTAACCTGCACGACTCATGGTGTTGGTGGATGGTAAGCCTCATTTCTTCAAAAATGCCCCGGACGTGCTGGCCTTCTGCAAACAACGTATGGTAGAGTCCCGCCACAGTCCTGCCCGGTCCTCCCGACACTCGTCTCCGGACAATACCCTGGGTCAAAGTGCTGAACTCTTCACATCGGATTGAAACTTTGCTGCTGGTAATACTACTTCCTAGCCCGTTGTGGCGAACTTTGGTAACATTGCTCCAGTTTTAGATACTCTTTTTGTCCATTTTGCAGGGGTGTTTCATGTTATTGCAGTGTTTGACTCTCGTTCTTCTTCGTCTGTCTCCGCCCGGACTGCTTGAACCCGGAGTGGTATAATGCCCCAGCTGTCCTCTGCCTGCTTGGTCGATCCTTGGTGAACTCTCATTATAGTGAATCGTTCGAGATTCCATTATGGGGGCCGTTACTGCGGTCCTTCCCATACTTGTTGTTGCTAATGAACTTCTATTCTTTCATTGATGTGGGCATCGGCTGTCCGAGGCGTTGCCTCCCCCCATGGATGAGTCCACATAACTTTATTTTGGGAATTGTTGTTGTTGGGATGTTGTGGGGTTTTGGGAGGAGGGATCCGGTTCTCGGGGCCTTAGGGCTTAGGTGTGGGTGGCGGAGGTGATCCTGGGGGTGGTAGGGTCTGTGGGATTCAGTGTGTCTTTTGTTATGGAAGTATTGTGTTTTTAATGGATATTATTGGCTGTGGACTCGGCACTGCTCCCGCTGTCGTATGGCTGCCGTTATGCATGCTCCGAGTCCTCCTTTTTAAGCCATGACTGTAGTTCCATCTGTAAATGTATGCTTGCTTACATGGAATGTTAGGGGGCTTCATAAACGAAGAAAATGTAAATTGGTGCTCGCATATTTGAAACACAACAAAATTAAGATAGTCTTCTTGCAGGAGACCCATCTCCCACCCCAAGGTCCCCCTCCCTTTGCCTCCTCCTGGGGTCACAATAGATTATTTTCAAGCTTCAGTACTTATTCGCCGGGGGTCTGCACACTGATACACAATTCCCTCCCTTTCACTCTACTGCATAAGGAAGAGGACCCCCTTGAGCACTATCTGCTGGCTGAGGGTACACTGTTGGGCCAAACGGTACTGCTTTTCAAAGTGTATGCCCCAAACACTGATGACCTGGAGTTTTTTACTAATCTACATGCCCTTCTCAATCGGCACGAATATGATCTTCTATTCCTGGGGGGGGGGAACTTAACATTTGGGTAAACCCTGTTCTTGACTCCTCCAACCCTCAAGCCATACCGAAGGGTCAATCTCTTGCGACACTCACCGACCTTTTTGGTACATTGGACCTCTGAGATATTTGGCGACAACATTACCCGTTGGCCCCTAGCTACACTTTTTATTCGGTAGCCCATTCAACTCACACGCGCATTGACTATGTCTTTGCCATAGAGGCGGATTGTCGCTGGATTGCAGGGATAGACGTACTGCCCCACACTTCATCCGACCCTTCCCCCTTAATTTGACATTTAGTGATCCCTCATTCAGTGGGGTGGGAGCGTTGTTGGTCCTTTCCCACCTCGGCCCTCCTTGATGAGGTGTTTCGCGCTGAAGTCCAGGAGGCCATTATGGAATACTTCGCCCTAAACACTGGATCGGTGCCACTCTACTCCACCCTCTAGGACGCCTTTAAGGTGTACATACGGGAGTCATTATTTCCAAGCAGGCAGGGATGTTGTGATCGATCTTGGGCAGTCTTGCAGGAGTGGAGGCTGAACTGGCCCTCTTGGATGAGTCTTCCCGTGACCAGACAGTGCAGACCAAGCGAAATGCGTTGTTGCTAGATTTTAATGACCATGCGGACAGGGAGGCGACTCTCCTTGGCAAACGTTATTTGGCAAGGGGCTACGGGGAGGATGAGCACCCAGGCAGGACTTTGGGTCTGGTAAACCCCCCTAGAGGGGCTGGACATATTACATCTATCATCCGTGGGGACGGGACTGTTGCCAGGTCTGACCCGGACATTGTTGCAGAACTTGTGACATATTATCGAGCACTCTACTCCACCACACTGCCGTAGGGATTCTCGCAGCACCTTTCATATTTGTAGGAGGTGGCTATAGTCTCGCTGATCAAGGGCCAGGCTGAATTTTTGGTACACCCCTTCACCGTTGATGAAATTTCATTGGTTCTAAGACCCCAGGCCTTGATGACCTCACCGGGGTAATTTATGAAGCGTATAAGCAATGTTTAGCGCCTCAACTCTTGGAGGTGTTTGCTGAGGCATTGGAATCAGGCACACTTCCCTTTACCATGCACGAGGCGGCCATCTCCTTGATACTTAAACCAGGCAAAGATCCCGCACAGTGCTCGTCCTATTGCCCGATATCCCTCATAAATTTTGATAACAAGGTTCTGGCTAAAACGCTCTCCTCGAGGCTATCGTTATTGATGGACCAAATTCTCTCTCCGGTGCAGTCGGGGGTTATCCCTCATAAATTTTGATAACAAGATCTGGCTAAAACGCTCTCCTAGAGGCTATCGTTATTGATGGACCAAATTCTCTCTCCGTTGCAGTCCGCGTTTATACCACACCGGTCTACCGCCCTCAATCTTCGCACGGTGTTCTCTGTCATTAACGGTATTGAGCCCACCACGCCTGCTGCGGTTGCGCTGCTAGATGCGGAAAAGGCCTTTGACTTCCTTGAGTGGCCGTTCCTGCTGGCATCACTTTGTAAACTTGGCCTTTCTTCAAATTTCATAGCCATCATTGCCATCATTGCCCTGCTGTATACTTCTCCTACAGCCCGCCTCCGGGTTAATGGGTCCCTCTCTCCTTCCATTCCCATCACACGTGGTACCTGCCAGGGTTGCCCCTTGTCCCCGCTCGTGTTCATCCTCACGATGGACCCTCTGGTCCACCACCTCCAAGAAAAACACTTGTTTCGCGGCTTATAATTCCCAGCCGGTCCTCTGCTGATGTCTCTGTACGCGGATGACGTCTTGCTTTTTGTGCGACACCCACAAAACAATCTTCAGCCTTTGATTAACTAAATAGAACGTTTCGGTATTGTTTCCCATAACTAATGCAGCTGTGGCTGACGGCACTGGATAGCCTTTGTGGGTGGACTGAGAGATTACCAAATATCTGGGGGTGCACTTACACCGAGATAAGGGACAAGTTGTACAGTTGAACTATGGACCAGCTATTGAACAGCTCTCCTCGCAATTAGATAGGTGGATACAACTGCCTCTCTCTATAGCTGGCCGCATCGCCCTTATTAAAATGAAAGTACTACCGGGTTTTCATTACTATTTTCACATTATACCCATTCCGCTCACCAATACCTTTTTCCGCCATTTACGTGGTCTTCTCATTCGTCTGTTGTGGGCGGGCCGCAGACCCCGGAGACCCCGGTTGGCCAACTGTATTTTCTGGTGGCGCAGGTGCAATATGCCCACCATTGGTTACATCCTGATGCCAGAATACCTTACACGAAAACAGACAAGGAGCTGGCTGCCCCAACACCTTTAGCGTCCCAAAGGGAACCCCCTCGATGCCCATGACATTCAGCCCCTGGCCACCACGTGTTGGGCTTGGCGAAAGCTGAATCAACTATACGGGTCTGGTCCCCTTTACTTGTCTGTTCTTCCGATTGTCAATAACCCCTTTTTGCCGGTAACAACTGATAGAGGGGCGCTTGTGACCGTGGCAAAACTGGAGCTCAACACCTTTGGTTCTTTATTCCCAGACGGTCGAGCACGTAAACTGTCTGATTTGACACAGCTTCCTGGGCTCACCGGTGTGGATACTCTTATTGTGGCTCGGCTTGGGGTTGCTGGCGTTGGTCCATCGACTCAAACTATGCTATAGATGTTTTACAGCACTTGCCCTACTGCTTGCGAAGCGCGTAATAGCCTCTATCTGGGGAGCCAGGGCCCGTCCCACTAAGGGGGCCTGGCTTAGGAGCATGGCATACTGCAATGTTCACTCCGAGATTTACGCCTCACTCCAGCATCCGTCCTCCAGGCCTTGTGATGTCTGGTGCATATACCGCACATTTCTACAACAAACACTTCACGCTTCCCAGGCTGTTCCTACCTCGCCCGGCCTCCCCGCGAGCTGAGAGGACGTGTGCAGGATCCCTGGTTGCACCATACGGAGTGCTATCTGCAATGGGTGTATCCCCCGTGGCTCTGGAATAGTTATAGCATGCACACCAATGACGCCATTACTGGCACTACACTACTGCTTTATCTACATTATTGCGTGGAGTCCACCTTACTTAATATAATATGTTTTCTTTTTGTATTCTTTTGAGTAATAAGTATCTATGCATAATTTGAATTTGGATATATATATTTTTTTTCTTCTTTTGGCGTACCTATCCTATCGGCATTTTCCAATTGCTCTCTGGTCTGTTTTAATCCATGTTTTATCCTACATAGATGTTATGTCGATATTCAGTCCTGCTTCCGATTCAAACGCCTGTACTGTCTATTATTGTATTGTCCTTGTGTTGTTCTGTATTATAAATCTGCAAAAATAATTTTAAAAAAATTTAAATAAAGAAATTCGCCTTTACGTCCTAAATGGAGTGAGAATGCATTTTGTGGTAAGAAGTAGCACTAAATGCAGCAGAACACAAATAACAAGCTGGAGCAGCCACTTGAGCTAAATAAATGTTCTCTTGGGAAGAATTTTCCCCCAAGTTATGCCCAGCATTTAGCTCTATTTTCTTAGTACAAAGAGGCATATGTACAAACCCAAAGGGCCACCGGATCGTCACTTTTTTCTACGCTCCAAGGGGTTTTCAGGTCAGCACCATATTTACTAAGTGGCATTAAGTCACTTTTTGTGGTTTAACGCTGCTTTGTAAATATGCTACCTTTTCACGCAGGCATCAGCGTGAAAGTGGTGTGCAATGGGTGTTGCTGTGGGCATTCTATTGCAACACCCATTAGTTTTTGATGCTGCTCCAGATTTAAGGAGGAGGTGTAAATCTGTGGCAGAAATAAAAACTAACGCCATGCAAGAGCAGGCGTTAGAATAGTGCACACTGGAGAAATGCTTTTATTTGTCCTAGTTTTTGCTTCTCCTATGCGTGCTGCATTCTGCTGCACACACAGAAAGAGCAAAATACCATTATGATTGTTTGTGTGCAGGAAGGTGACCCTTCCTGCACATAAACAATAATTAAATAATGACACTGTGCTACTTCTATGTGTGCTGCATAATGCAGCACACATAGAAGTACAAATAGCCTTTATGTATTGTTTAATTTCAGGAAGGGACACCTTCTTTCAGATAAACCATCAGTCCCTGCAATGCAGGCACCCTTGCACTATGGTGCAAGGGTGCCTGCATTGGGGCTAGGCGGCCAATTTTATCACCTGCGCTGGGGAACCCACAGGGGTGCATTTTATTGTCACAAAAAGAGCGCATCCACTGGCAGGTCTAACAGTCATCATAACATGTAAGAGTAATCACCCAGTGTGTACTAAACATAGAATGATAGAGAAATGTTGAACTATATATTTTCAATAGAAAAATCTGTTTAGATATTGACAGTTGCAAAAGCAAGTTAATTCATTGATAAAAACCATGATTCAGCATGATCAACCACTAATGGCAGTAAAAGTCAAACAGTATTTTAGAAAATATGTAAAATATCTGTTTTGTTCCCTTGGGCCCCTTGGACATTGATCAGGGCCATGGGAAAAATGGACTACAACTAGCCCACAAATACAGTAACAAAAAAAATCATGAAAACACGGTAACATGAGAAAAACAACCACAGGTGTAGCCTTCAATGCTCTCAGCAAAAAACATTTACAAGTGGCAAACATATTTAGTAATCAAACATGACACACACACTGATTTAAAAATAGTGAAAGAGCAAATAACATGGAGTTATCAAGGAGAGCAAAGACCAAATCATTTAAAAAAATCATGAATAGGCAGATGGCAAGGAGGGAGGAGACACTAAGAAAAAAGACAAAAGAGTTGAACGTGATAATTAGGGGCATATTAGCAAGGGCTGGCGATATAATTATCGCCGCTTTAGCGTCCGTTTTTGGGCAAAAAGTGGTGATAATAATATCGCAATATAGTCAAGGAAACGCTAGCGCGTTTCCTTGATGTAGAGCCCGTTTTTTCACAGCCTCGACCTCGCATCGCTAATGAAATACAAAGAAGGCGTGCCTGTGAAAACAACACATGTTAATATCGTGAAGGCAGCTTTGCGATATTAACAAGGAGGTGCAGCGATCAAAAAAATGGCGCTACCTCAGCCTTAACTCTGGAATTTAATGTCTGTTCAATTCCTGACTAACACGGTAACCAAAGAAGGCTTGGGTCTGTATACTACCTGGCCTAGACCACCATCAATTACAACAACAAAACAAATGGCCAGGTAAACTATTTAAATAACCTTACTTGAGCGCCACTTTCCCACAAGATCTAAGCGGACACACTTTTCATTAAGTATTTTTACTTGCTTAGTTTTGCATTTTTAGAAAAACAGTTGTATATATCTGAAATTGGACACCATCTCAATAGCAAAATTCACATATAATGCATTATTCACAACACAAATATTACAAACACTTTGAATAAGACATATTTACAATTACACCATATATACAAATCCACAGACAGAGGATGCCTTTCTTCACTGAATCTTTGAGGCACCAGTCCTGATAACAAAAAAGCTAGCAAGGGGCCGTTCAACTCATTGGCTGGCCTGCTTGCTTGCATGTGTTGGAACCTAATATATGCAGGGGTCACAATCTCGAGCAGACTATATCCAAAGTTTATAGTCCCGATGTGCCCTTCCTAAATCTTGTTCCAACACGCAGTCAACGCGTTTTGAACCCGTGTATCAATTATAGGGTTCTCCTCAGGACCTGGACTGGAGACTGTCCTGTACTGGGGATACAGAAATAATAAAAATCGGTGTCAGAAACTGCTAGTCCTTTTAATTTGTACACTGACTGGACACCTACACCTCTACTCAAAGTACCTTAATTTGGAGCCTCGGCGGAGCAGCTATCTTATTTCTTTCAGGGGCCGTGTTGTTCTGTGTTACTGTAAATACACGAAGATTGTATGAGACAATCAAAGTATGTATGATGAGGAGCTCGGTCAACAACAAAAAACGCTATTTATAGCTTAGCGTCCTACCTTTCGGTGGCAATGTGCTCAGTTGTTCGTGAGGTTGTGATAATGTTTGTGCCCGGTGCTGTGGGTTACAAAAGGGCAACACTCTGTGAATGGAACATCCTAGCCACAGTGGATAGCTAGTTCACAACTGTGCTGTGACATACCAAGGTCATACCTTAAAGGCGGGGCTGGCGGGGTGAAGTCAAAGTTTATCGGTTTCCATAATGAATCGAAACTCAGCCTGTCAGGTCTGTAGACATGAAAGAACACAGGCGGTGAGGCATTTCTTCCACTAGCTTTATCAGTTCGTGCACTCTGTTAGAAAAATTACCGGCTTGTCACTTACATCCGATCCGCACTCGCTGCAGCTCTGCTCACTCGACTTCCGCATCTGACGTCAGCGCTTGTGGCGGGGCATGCTCGGCTCATGAAGGGTCCGGTCGTGCGAAATGTGTCCCAAGGGCGCTTGGTATTTGTAGTCCCGATATTCGGTTCACCTCATTTTTATGTTGAAAAAAGCCCGGACTGATAATGGAATGTCTGAAATTACGATTCGGTGAGGGCCTCTATCTTAGGTTACTCAGTTCAGACAAGTAATTTAGACCCTTATTGGTTGTATTAAACTTCAGAATCAGGTAGGCTTCCCTCCGTGATAGTTGCAAGACGGGATCTCCCCCTGATCCCGGAGCCATTCTGATTGCTGATAGAATCGTCCATTTAAATTCATTAGGGCCATGGTTCTTTTCTGAGAAATGAGTCACGAGGGGAGCTGTCATCACCTTATTTTTTAACCTGGATGGATGCTGGATGATCCTCTGTTGCACCTCCTGTGTGGTTTTGCCAATGTAGATCAATTGGCATGGGCATGTAATGGCGTAAACCACATATTTAGATCTACAATTTGTAAACGCATTGTGTTTCCAGAATGTTGTGCCATCACTGAATAGTATACCTTCTTCCGTGGTGTCACATGCCGAACAAGACCCACACTTATGATGTCCTTTGACTGGGCCCGACGCGAAGATTGTACTCTGGGTAATTTTCTTGATTGCAGGACGTGTTGTCACAATTTGTTGCCCAATGCTGCGGTTCTTCTTTAGTGCAAACAGGGGTTTGCCCACCATGGGGATGGCGTTCTCAACCAGGTGCCAGTGGTTGCGGATCATTTTCTGCATCGATTGCGTGTAAGGTCCAAACGTCGAGACACACACCATCCGTTCTGTGGGTGGTTTGTACTTCTTTTGTAGCAGATGTTCCCTCTGTGTCCAACGGGCCCTCTTCATCGAGTGTTTGACCAGCTTCCGTGGGTACCCTCTTTCTTGTAACTTTTGACACAATGCTTCTCCATGTGTCTCAAAGTCTTCGACCCTGGAACAATTTCGTCTCACCCTAAGGAATTGTCCATAGGGGAGGTTGTTTTTTAAATTTCTTGGATGGTAACTGCGAAAGTGTAGAGCGTTGTTTTTATCCGTTTTCTTTAGATATAAAGTGGACATCAGGCCATCAGGGGTGTATTTGACTTCGACGTCCCTTGGGGCCCTTGGACATTGATCAGGGCCATGGGAAAAATGGACTACAACTAGCCCACAAATACAGTAACAAAAAAAATCATGAAAACACGGTAACATGAGAAAAACAACCACAGGTGTAGCCTTCAATGCTCTCAGCAAAAAACATTTACAAGTGGCAAACATATTTAGTAATCAAACATGACACACACACTGATTTAAAAATAGTAAAAGAGCAAATAATATGGAGTTATCAAGGAGAGCAAAGAGAAAATGATTTTAAAAAATCATGAATAGGCAGATGGCAAGGAGGGAGCTAGCGCGTTTACTTGATGTAGAGCCAGTTTTTTTCACAGCCTCGACCTGGCATCGCTAATGAAATGCAAAGAAGGCGTGCCTGTGAAAACAACACATGTTAATATCGTGAAGGCAGCTTTGCGATATTAACAAGGAGGTGCAGCGATCAAAAAAATGGCGCTACCTCAGCCTTAACTCAGGAATTTCATGTCTGTTCAATTCCTGACTAAGGCATACTTTTAATGGGAGATGGATTATGCTGATACGACCACAGGGTCGTATCAGCAATGTTATCGCTGTTTTCAATGGAACATCACTGGAAAACCAGCGATGTTCCATTGAAAACACCGCTATCACTGAAATATTATCGCCATAGCGCTATGCGTTGTAAATATAGCGTTATCATGGCGTGGCGCTAATGTTCAGGGATAGCCAGCGATAATATTTCTATCGCTATGTACGGCCAGCGATAATTATCGCTGGCCGTTGATAGTATGTCCCCAAATGTTTTCACAAAATAGTTAACAAACAAATGGCAAGGAAGGAGGAAGAATAGGGGACACAGAGAACATGGCTTCCTGCCTTGAAGCTCCTTCCTCCACCAACCACCAATAAACACAAGGAGCATTGTAGAGAATGGTTTGCACAAATATGTATCCAAAATGCACCTGAAGCCATTCTGAGGCTGTGGGAAATCAAGACCTGTTTGCAGCTTCCCCCGACTTTGTGTCCCCATTTTGACTAATAGGTGTTAGTTTTCTGAATCTGATTGTGTCCTGGGCTCTACTAACCAGAATGAGGGCCTATGCTCTGATTAAATGTACATGGTTAGGTATAATTATAATTGGGAATGACGGACCCCTGTAAGTCCCTAGTATATAATAAATCATGCAGGATTCAAAATACCTATAAGTCCTTAGTGTATTTAGAGGCCAGTAGAGTTTCTGCACTAGATTTTGGACTTTTGTGTTGCCTTCTGTCATTTTAAAAAACAACCCTACCTTCTAGGCTGCTTTTAAATTGTAATTATACGCAGATTTTACTTTGGAATCATATGTACTTCCAAAGTGATAATATACCTTATTTTTACATATGTCTCCGCTTGGTGCCCCACGGAGAGGGTACTTTTTAAAGATAAGCAGGGACATTATAAAAGATGTTTTATAAGCTCTGGTGAGGGAAAAACTGACAATCTCATTATTCCCCTTTGTAGTGAAGGGCTCCTGAGGCTAATGTATGAATATTGATAGGAGCCACATAAAATACACTTTACTGTATCAAATTAATAGTTAAGATATATCCAACAACTTGCCACTGTTAGAGGTATAATAACTACGACAGAAAAAAAGGTATTAAGGTTTCTTTTCTGTGAGCCAAAAATCTAGCCTTTCATCTCCGCTCTCCTGATTGGCCAGCCTCTGTCCACAGGCTGGTCATGTTGGTCTAATGAGCACCACACATCGCCATAGCCATCCCATTAGGCTACAAGATCTCCCACAGAGACCGCGCCAACGGAGTTGGAGGGAGGATCGCCATCGTCCACAAAGACACCCTCAGAGTGTCGACCAACACCGACAACACCCTCATCATTGCCGAACACCTGCACTTCCAGATCCACACCGACCCCAACACGACCCTCAGAGGAACACTCGTCTACAGACCACCCGGACCACGACCACAGTTCAATGACACCATCGCCGACCTCATCAGCAGCCACGTCCTCGCCTCCACGGACTACATCCTCCTCGGGGACCTCAACTTCCACCTCGAGAACCACAACGACGCCAACTCCACTGGCCTGATTGACAATCTCATCAACCTCGGACTCAAACAGCTCGTGACGACCCCCACCCACACCACCGGACACACACTGGACCCCATCTTCTCCGCAAGCCCCCACGTCTTCTTCAACCACAACACCAAACCCCACTGGACCGACCACAGATGCGTCCACTTCACCTTCAAGAAACCCACCAGAAACCACTGCACCCAACAGTTGCCACGCCGCTGCTGGGGCAAGGTCACCAAGGACCAACTGACAACCAACCTCGCCCTGAAACCACCCTCCGACCCCATCGACCCCGACACCGCCGCAACCAACCTCAAACAGTGGATCAACGACTGCGCCAATGCCCTCGCCCCTCTCAAGATCTCCACAACCAACCACACCAACAAGAAAGCCGCCTGGTTCACTGAAGACCTCCGGACATCCAAGCGCACCTGCCGGAAGCTGGAGAAGAAATGGCTCCACGACCGAACACCAGACAGCCACACAGCCCACAAGAACGCCACCCGCAGACACCACCAACTCATAAGGACCACCAAGAGGACCACCTTCAAGGACCGACTAGACATCAACGCACACAACACCAAAGAGCTCTTCAGCATCGTGAAAGAACTCTCCAACCCCAGTTCCAACACCACCGACATTCCACCATCACAGGTCCTGTGCGACTCCCTGGCCACCTTCTTTCAGCGCAAGATCACCGACATCCGTGACAGCGTCAACTCCGACACCCCCGCAGCCACCTCCGAGACCACCACACCCGCGACATCCACCCGCACAAGCCGCCTGACCTCCTAGTTCCACCGTCACCGACGAAGACACCATCAAAACCATGAACTCCATCCACTCCGGAGCCCCATCCGACCCCTGCCCTCACCACGTTTTCAACAAAGCCAGCACATCCATCGCGCCCCACCTCTGGAAAGCAATCAACATCTCCTTCGAGACAGCAAACTTTCCGGAAAGCTGGAAGCACGCCGAGATCAACGCCCTACTAAAGAATCCCAAGGTGGACCCCAAGGACCTCAAGAACTTTGGGCCCATCTCCCTGCTACCGTTCCCGGCAAAAGTGACAGAGAAGATTGTCAACAAACAGCTAACCCGCTACCTCGAAGACAACAACATCCTGGACCCTTCCCAATCCGGTTTTTGCAGCAACCACAGCATGAAGACCACCCTCATCGCCGCCACCGACGACATCAGGATCCTGATGGACAAGGGAGAAACAGCCGCCCTCATCCTCCTGGACCTATCAGGGGCCTTTGACACGGTCTGCCACCGCACCTTATCAGCATGCCTCCATGACGCCGGAATCCAAGAGAAGGCCCTGGCCTGGACCACATCCTTCCTCTCCGGCAGAACCCAGAGCGTCCGCCTCCCACCCTTCCGCTCAAAAATCACCGAGATCATCTGCGGCGTCCCTCAGGGATCCTCCCTCAGCCAGACGCTATTCAATATCTACATGGCACCACTCGCCCACATCGCACGACAGCATAGCCTCAACATCATCTCCTACGCCGACGACACCCAGCTGATCATCTCCCTCACCGAAGACCCCCACACCGCCAAAGCCAATCTCCACAGAGGAATGAAGGCCGTCGCCGATTGGATGAAATCCCGCAGTGGGGGACTTAGCTGTCGCAGCAGTAAAGGTTCTTAGCCCGGAACGACCCTCAGCAGCCAAGGGGACTTCATCCCCCAACCAGTAGTGAGCCCAGAGGCCCCTTTACAGAGTGGTTGAGAAAGGGGTTGGGTCCTCCGACGTCTCAGCAATCCCGCTGTGTAGGACTTACTTATGGCAACAATAGGGGTTTTTGACCCCCAACAAACCTCAGCAGACAAGGGAACTTTCCTTGCCAACCGGTAGTGAGCCAGGAGGCCCCGTAGTAGAGTGGTTGAGAAAGGGGGCGGGCCTCCGATGATGTCTCTGCAATCCCATTGTGGGTAGATACATGTGGGAACAATATGAGCTGTTGGCCCCCAGCCACTCTCAAAAGAAACTTTATCACACAACTTGTAGTGTGCTAGGAGGCACCTTTGCAGAGTGGTTGAGAAAGGGGGTTGGCCTCCAATGACATTTCAGCAAAGCTGCTGTGAAGGATGTACTTGTGGCGACAGTAGAGGTTTTTGGCCCCAATGACCGTCAGCAGCCAAGGGGATGTCATCCCCCAATCAATAGTGCACCAGGAGGTCCCTTGCAGAGTGATTGAGAAAGGAGGTGAGGCATCTAACGACGTCTTACCAATCCCACTGTCAGGGACTTACTTGTGGCAGCAATAGGGGTTATTGCCCTCCAATGACCCTAATCAGCCAAGGGGACTTCATTAGGGGTGGCCGAGCTATACTTTGCACGCTCACGGAACACCGTAAAATTGAATGAGGTTTTAGCAAATCCGTGGAATTCCATTGAGTAAAACTCTGTGAGCTCTTCCCAGGCCTACTCCAGAGCAGAGAGCAGAAAGGTGGTGAGGGGTAGTCAAACTGGTCTTCAAGGTGAGAATGACACTTTAGGACAGCACAGGCTCAACCCCACATCCTACCACCCCCGCCACACTGGAGCCCCCTTTAATTAGATATGGGAGAGGGTGTGAAGGGGAGTGTTTAGGAAAAATATGCCAAACCAGTAGTTTGGGTCAGCCTGATACAGCTCCTCTGGAGAAACTTTCTCCATTTTGGATTTGGGGAGAAAAGTACTGTTGGGACAAGAATATGTCACACTATGGAGGAAGTTGTCATACACTTCGGTGGTACCGTGCATCCCATTAGTCAGGGGTACCCTTCTGCTTGACACCCAAAATATGGAAGAGCTGCATAGCTCCTCAGATCTGCTGATTGAAAGTTCAAGAAGGAGAAGGACTGCCCTGCCGGAATCTGCATCCAAAGGGCTACTCTCTGAAGGATGACACCTGCTGCACAAAATTGTACTACAGCCCTAAGGACTCTGCCTTGCTCCAGGAAGAATTAAGGAGTGGACACCATGCAAGCTACAGGTTAATAGAACCCATGTGTATCATCTCCAGTTGAGAGTCAAGCCAGCTACCTTCAACCGCGACCTGGACTAGACTTCAGGTCAGTCCCGCTGAAAGCTCTGGAGCCCCAAACGTCCAGAATTTGACTGGGGCTGTGCAGAGAATCAATCAGACTATGGCCTGCTGGAGGGGACTGCTTGAAGGTAAGATATATATCCTCCAGAAATGTTTCTAAGCCTGAAGGTAAAGTTTTGAGTGAGGCCTTCCGCTTAGTTTATCCGACCGGGGCTCCATCGTTGTTGGCCTCAACCTTTGACCTGGTGCTATATGTTTTAAGCACTAGAAAGTGTTTATTGTTTAACAACTCATATCTCCAGTTCCTTATATTGGATCTTTTCATGTTGATGTCCATTTGTTCACAAAAAATACAACCTAGTTGTATATATTGAAGCTGAATTTGTATTTTGTGTTGTGTCTTATTTATTTAATTTATAGATGTTTTGTAAATGCTTTACACATCTGTCTCCTATGCTACCCCTGCCTGCTTGTTGCCAGCTTCAAAGGGTTGAGCAAGCAAATAATTTATTGAAACCCTGATGGACTCTTTTATTGTCTTTGTGGACTTATTACTAGTGGTAGGTCACTACTTATCACAACTAATAAGCCACTTTCCAAAAGAGGCCTCTACAACACCACCACCAATAAAATATCAATGAGACTGTAAAAATGTGTTAAAGATAAAAAGTAATATAAGTGCAAGAACGTGCCAATTGACAACAGACTGCATAAAGTAAATGTGTAAATTCCCAAACACAAATAATCTTAGGCAGCAATTATCCAAGCCAAACATTTTAAAAATCAACAATTGAACACACATACATGTGCAAAACACACGTTGAGATAAAAGAGCTTTAGCTCCCCATAATGTATATTGGCCCAGGATGCTGCAGCTTCTAGGATACATATTTCTAGGCTACAATACAGATGGAGCCTCAATGATAGTCTTGTACAAAGTATTTTGCTGGACATTCAGAGGTTTAATTGCATACAAAAAGGTGTAGGACTTGTGATTTTGAATGCAAGGCAATGGGCCCAAAACATGCCTAATAAAGAAACAAAACATTCAACTGTTTTACAGACCTTTCACTTTCAGGCAAAAATACATATCACATATAATGCATACACTATGTATGAAAAAATAAATACAATTAAAAGTAATTGGTTGTACGTTATAAAAGGGCAATTGGTCAATTTCATCACTGCAGATGTCTGTGGATGTGTGTGACCAATCACAAAGCTGAATCATGTTTGGTACACAGGGGAATAATGCATTTTTAGTGCTATGAGGTCCCTGCCTCCCCCTAATAGCACAATAAATATGCATGTAACTATATTAAAATTATAATACTCAAAGAATAATAGAGAGTGTCATAAAATGCGCAAATATCAATCAGTCAATCGATCAATCAATCAATCAATAAGGTGTCTTTTAAAGCATGACTACTCACTCGCAATTGTCTCAAGTCACTGGGAGGGACGGCTGATCCGTCGAAGGCACTGTGGTTCATTTGAAGAACCCGGTCCTGGGGTCCTTCCTGAATTGAGGCAGTGATGATGATTGCCTAAGGTAGAGAGGCAGGGTGTTCCAGATCTTTGCTGCAAGGTTGGAGAAGGATCTTTCTCTGGCTGTAGTCTTGCAGATTCTTGGGGCTGTGGCCAGAGCTAGTTGAGCGGAGATGAGGTCTCTGGTGGTACATGGGATGTGAGGCAGTGGTTGAGGTACGAAGGTTGTGCGTCATGCAGGGCTTTGTAGGCATAAGTAAGGAGCTTGAAAGTGATTCTTTTTTTGACTGGGAGCCAGTGTTTTGCAGTTTCTTGAGGAGTTTTTGGGTGATGCGCGCATAGACTGTGTGGGTGTAGTTGAGTATGCTGCTGATATGGTGCTTGGTTGACCATCTTTCTGAACTCGGTGGGGATCCACTTGAAGATCTTTCAGAAGAGGTGTAGCGTGTGGAAGACGGATGATGAGACAGCGTTTATCTGGTGGTTCATGGTGAGCGAGGAGTCCAGGATGATGCTGAGAACTTGTGCGTGGTCTGTGGGTGTGGGGGGTACCAAGTGCTGTGGGCCACTAGGATCATCCCAGGTGGAGAGGGTGGGCCCAGGATTAAGACTTTGGTCTTCTCTGAGTTGAGCTTGAGGCTGCTGTCCTTCATTTAAGTGTTGACAGCCTTCATCCAGTGGCCGCTCCTCTGCTATGGCAGAGGGGCATCGCCCACTGCTTTGAGCAGTGTTAAAGAAAGGAAATATGAAATGATATTAACGTTTACTTATTATCATGTAATGTTTCCTTCCTTTGCTAGGGCTGCTCTGCTCATGTGGAGTAGAGTAGGGCAGGGGAGGAGTGGTTTGCCCACTCCTAAGTGTGCAATGACTGTTTGGTCGGCCCTCTCGGCCGTCCAAACCAGTCATGCGCACTTCCTCATTTTCCATGCAGGCTGCATTACAGCCTTCGTGGACAACAAGCCCAGGCTCCCACTTCCTGGTTGAGCGTCCCACCAGGATGCTCAATACCAATTAAAATGCTGCATTGCAGGATTGTGATTGGTCAGGGGAGCCTGGGTCCTAGCAATGACAAAGCTGCATTGCAGTGTTGTGATCGGTGAAGGGAGCCTGGCAGCGGCGGGACCGGTGGCAAGGTAAGTGTTGTATTATTTTTTTTTCATTATCCCATGCCCACATGCCTGCCCCCACCCCGCCACCCAAGAGTCATGCTGGCCACCACTGCCTTCATCTCATCATGGAATATGTTTTGGGGGGCTATGGGCTCGTGGGTGAAGAATCAGCTCAGTGTCGTTGGCTTAGGCGATTATGTTGAATCTGTAGTTACTGATGTCCCGATGGCTGTGAACGGGTCCATGTAGATGTTGAAGAGACGTGGACTTAGGGAGGAGCCCGAGGCACTCTGCAGGTGATTTCTGTGGGTACAGAGTAGAAAGGTGGTAGTCTGACTCTCTGTGTTCAGCCGAAGAGGAAGGAGAAGATCCATCACAGCTTTGTTGCGGTGCCGTCGTCGTGGGGTCTGGTGCATTGGGTGCATTGGGAGATTGTATCGAAGGTGGCCAAAAGGCCTTGGAGGATGAGGGCTGTAGTTTTGCCTCAGTTAAGGGGGTGTGGAAATCGTCTGTGGAAGCTAGGAGGGTGGTCTTGGTGCTGTGGCAGTGTAGATAGAGCAGTTGATGGTGCGACAGAGTGCGGGGGCAATGAAGGTGCTGGCTCTGTTGAACATGTGGTGTAGACAGGGGTCTGAGGATGCTCCTGAGTGGATGCTCTTCATGATTGTCAGGGTGTCGTCAAGAGTGAGGGGAGTAAAGCTGAGCAGGGTCTGCTAGGGTCCGGGGTCGTTGAATGCAGTGGTTGTGGGTGGGGGGAGGGAGTCTAGGATATCAAGTCTGTCAAAGCTGTCATAGAGCTCCTTAATATTGCAGTGGAAGAAGTTGCTGAGTTTGTTGAAGAAGTCTTGGGAGAGTTGGATGTCTGTTGTTTCTGTGCTAGTCTTTGCTATTGAGTCTTTGCTATTGAGTGCATTGGTGTTGATCCTTTCTTATGGGGTGCTTTCTTTGCTGTTCTAATGAGATGGCGCTGTTCAGTGACAGCGATTTTGAAGACTGAGTGGTCTTCCGGGATATTGCTGCTCTTCTAATTCTTCTCGAGTTGTCTGCAGGTGCCTCTGGACTCATGCAGGGTGGTAGAGAACTAGTTAGATTACTCGGAGTGTCGTTTGCCTGGGGCTTTCTTGAAGGGACCCTGTGAGTCAGCTCATTTTGAGATCCATTGGTGGACGTTGCACGCAGAGGTATTAGCATCCGTGTATGTCAGTGGTGGGGTTTTGATAATAGAGGTGGTGAGCTGTTTTATGGTGACCATGCACAAACTTCTGTGAGGGTAGCGATGGGTGTGATGGTGTACTCTAGGTTTGGTGAAGGAGAGTAGACGCAGAAGTGGTTGGTTCAAAGGTGCTCCGATGTGTGGCTGAAGGTGATTTTGTCACTGGCAGAGAAGATGGGGTTGAGCTTGTATCCTGCTGAGTGCGTTGGGGAGGTGACAATATTTGTTAATTCTGTTATTATATATGTGCCCCAGGGAACAAAAATGAAGGAACTGGCTGAGTGGTATTCCGGGGTCTAGATGCCCTTCCAACTCTTCTCAAGTTGCCTACAGGTGCATTTAGATTCATGAAGGGTGGGAGAGAACCAGCTGGATTTCTTAGGGTATCACTTGCCTGGGTTTTTCTTGTACAGAGCCAGTGATTTGCTGCAGTTTGAGATCTATTGGTGGAGGTTGCATGCTGATGTTAGTGTCTGTGGTTGACAGATGTAGGGTGTTCCTAACGGAGGTGGTGAGCTTTTTTTGGGTGACTTTTTGCCAACTTCTGCGAGGGTAGCAGTGGGTGTGGTGGTTTACGCTGGTTTTGGTGAAGGAAAAGTTGATGCAGCAGTGGTGGGTTTAAGGGAGCTTAGATGTGTGGCTGAAGGTATTTTTGGCACTGGCAGAAAAGAAGGGGTTGAGTGTGTGTTCTGCTGAGTGGATTAGGGAGGTGACAATATGTGTCCCAGGTAACAACAATGAAAACACTGGCCTAGAATGTATCTACACCCAAGGATGGAGATGGAGATTACTCCTATCAAGGGTTGGTGATTCTATAGGTAGCATGATACTCCTTTGTAAGAGAATGGCATACTCTCAAGCCTCGCGACAGAGTTCCATCAGAAAAGACCTCTTTCTTGAAGCATATTCGGTGCATGTTTCATGCACAACGGACGCTCATGGGAAAGGCTGTAGATACAATGAATTGGTTCTGCTTATCCATAATGCCTAACATTTCTAATTTGCTTTAAAAAATGTAATTTATTGAATATATACCTTGTTGTGTGGAAATGTTTGGGAATTCTTATTGAATCGAATTTTGACTTTTCAGTTCGTCCCTAGACCAAATGTTAATTGTAAATATCACCATGAATAATTTAGCACTCTGCCTAAGACATCAAGTTTGTATAGGCAATCAGTCAGAAGGGACGAAGAGATAGTATCAAAGACTGTGGAAAGATCCCAAACTATCATAGCCACGTCTTGCCCATGCGACCACTAGTTTCCAGAGACTGTCTGTGGCCAACAACAATGCTATTTTTTGTACCCCGATTTTGATAAAATCCACATTGTGACACATCTAACCAGTTCTGCGCTCCCCCACAAGCCATCAAGTGGCTGTTAAGATGTTGTTTCAAGATCTTATCAGAGAAGAGAGTTAGGTTGTATGTTTTTAAGATCTTTGGTGTCCAGGTTAGACTTTTTGAGCAGAGGTTTCACTGCTGCTTCTTTCCATATTTGAGCGTAGCACCTGGAGGAGATGGTTACATACATTATAGATAAAAGGGGGTGCTAACCCACTCACCACCATGCGAAGAAACTTAGGAGTGTTAAACAGAACAGACCTGCTCCCAGAGAGGTGACCTAAGTGCTGATGTTTCTTAGTTGGTGAGTGCAGGCATCTCACAAAAAGTGAAGGACTGATCTTACACACCACCTGGTGTCATGCTTCATCATAGACCAGTCCTCCCCCTCTAAAAATTCGGTTTGATAGAGGGCGGGCATGCACCTGACGACAGGGATGCACTTCTAAACTAAGTGGGGTTCCTTACAGAAAAAAGTGAATCTAAAAAGCCATTACAGATGTCAAATTAATTTTGACGTTGCTGGCATCTATATGGTGATTAAAAATAGGGTGATCGGTCTGTTGGGGATAATATTGTCCCCCCACTGATGTCAATGGGGTCGATCTGTTTCTGCTAGATGGCCCAGTAGGGTCCGCGGCATTCATCAGGACCTAAGTGAAAAAAACTACCGTCTCCACTCTTATCAAACTGTGGTGAGAGGGTTTCCACTGTGTGGGGTGACCAGAATCACACTCCACTGTGATGTGGCCTTGGATTCTAAAGATTCTAAAGATAGAATACCCCATAGGAGGCTGAGAGCAGGAGACCCTATTGGTCCAGTGTGATACGTGGTGCGATCTCCGCTTCTGGGCCTAGGTGTGTGCTGCTCCTCTCCTCGAGGTGGAATGAGTGCAGCGTCATCATTAGGGATTATCACGCTGGACAAAGAGGTCTTCTGCCCTCACCTTCCTATGGGGCATTCTATCCCAACTTTAAAAAAATCACCAAACTTTAAATGAGGTCCCTAGTTTCACTCCCGATTTTGCGTCTGGTGCCTTGAAGATGCAAGCATATGATATCGTTCTAAAAAGCCAAACATGATAAGATCAACAGCAAAGTATTGTTCTTTAATGAGTAGGACAAGGTGGAGGTAGTTTAGGCATATTGGGCTGAGGTCATAGAATGAGAAACAAGACTGTAAAAAAGTTCGGTGTGGTACGTACAACTATATACCCTTGCATTTAGCAAAACGCAAACATGTATGTTCACACACATCAGGCTCTGAAAGCACCATATACATTTCAACTCATGTATTACTAATTTTCTCATTCTACTACTGTTGTCTTTTATCAAATGTGTTTAAGTTCTATTGCTAAAGCCCCTAATTCCTTTAGGGCTCTTTTTCAGGCAGTTTCCAATCTCCCAAATTTGCCCTGTGCCAAAGTGTCTGTTCGCCTCCAAAGTTGTTTGTAAAAATGTGGCCTCACATTTCTATGAGAAGATCAAGACCAATCATGATTGAATTTCCCAGCTTCTATTTTAATCTTGTTCTATACAGCATGATTACAAGCATTTGCCCTTTTTTGTCACTCTTCTCACAAAGACTGATGAAGAGAAGGAGCTTTCCTACTTGCCTACCTTCTTAAAACTGTGGTCCCATATGATGAATGTCCAGTCAGGAGCCTAAAGCCTTTATCTGTGGTTGTTTCTCCTGTTTTTTCCTTCATCCCTAAATGTGTTTCCATCTTGCAGTATCCCAAGGCAATGGAAGAAAGGGATTGACAAACCGTTTAAAATAAGTGAAGGCTAAACACAGGGCAGAACCTAGATATATGCTCATCTTTATTTGGCCAACAATCACTTAAATTACTGACAAGTTCTGGCTCACCAGTTTCGAAACATGTTAGAAAGCACACTGTACTAGATGCTAGCTTGTTAAGTTTAAGTCCTGGTTTAGACACTGACACTGCCCATGTGACTATACTGAATAACAACAGATACTTTTACAATAACAACATCTCAACATGCTTCATCCTGCTGCATGTATATTGTCCTGATGCATGTATATTGTCCTGATACCTCCAAATAAGAAGTTTGGTACCCTGTAATGTTGCTGGGAGAGTAACAGGTTCCGCCTGTGTCTCTCCCCCCGCCTGAGTATTGCAGACTGTTAGACCTGTCTGGCTTCTTGCGTAGTCCCTCCAATTTATTATTTATTTTGTCCCCTTTTTGCCCTCATACCTTTAATAATTTTTGTCCACTAACTTTTTCTAGGTGTTGGTCAAGGGGATAGGTGTTCTTTTCTCCCTCATAGTTTTTCACCTCAGGCCTAGAGGCCTGTTCTGTCAGGAAAATGTAGTAGTTCACAAAATGGAGGGCCCTAACTGTTTCCAACTGCCACATCTTAGACTGCCCCATAGGATAACTGTTGTACAGGGACTTTGTCCCTTTCTCTTAACTATATATTTCCTTGTTGCTCTGTTGATGCCAATGTAATAATTCCTAGTGACATCATAGAATGTTGTAGTTAGACCTGAGACTACTGTCAGTTGGAGGCAGGCTGAGTGACAAGGCAGTCACTCCTGGTGGGGTCTGTTAATTACCATCATAAGAATATGGACCTGTATCTATCCATGAATAAAGCTACATGAAATATATCCTGACTCAAGGACATCTTTTATATACCACATTTTGGCGACGTTTTGGACAACTTTAAAGAACCTACAGCGTGTAAAAGAGGATTAAAGAAACAACAGCGTGCAAAAGAAAATTAAAATATATCTACAACGTACTCAAAGATAAATAAGAAATAAATAAGGAACCTACAGGATACAGAAATCAATTATTCATAAAGAAAAGGAACCTCGACTACAAAAGAAAACAACCTCACAACCATCAAGTAAGCCTCTGTTTTATTTCCAATTTAAACCTCTCATAGACAATTATATTATTTATTATAACAACGGAAACACCTTGCCAGACCCCACCAGTGTCCGTTAATATCCGGACAGCCTGTTCCCTAAGGTGTCATTGTTAAAATACTGAGAGGAAAAGCATATTTATGGACTGCTGTTTGAGCTGCTATTTGAATAACAGAGCATTACTGAAACCGAGTGACATTTCCCAACTCGAAGTTCAATTTTAAACAGAGCATTACTGAAACCGAGTGACATTTCCCAACTCGAAGTTCAATTTAAAATAATTACTGCAGTTGAACACTAAGTTAATAGACAGCCAAGCAGGTTAAGTCATCTTATTACTGCTGAAATATGGAAACACTCTGGTATGAAATACATGAACAGCTGAATTTAAAGGAACTTGACCGTGCATAACTTTTCACTTTAATTGAAGACAATTATCCACTTTAAATGAAAACATGTGTTTGAAGAAGCGCACGTTATTTTACACTCCGAGGTCAACATGAAAGACATGAGCTGCTGAGTTTAAAAGAGTTTGACCGTACATGTTTTTCCACATTAATTGAAAGTATATGTTTGAAGCAGCACACGTTATTTTACACGGCAAGCTCAACATGAAAAGCATGAGCTAACCATTTAGAAATAATACCCGAGTTATTCTACAATGACTAGTTTGTGAACTATGGAATTTAAACTTGCCTTTCCTTACCGCTTTTCTTCAACCGTTTTTCTGCCTCTGCGCCGACCTGCTCTCCATCATGCCACTTTTGAAAGTGATGACGTGATGGAATCTCCTTGAGACTCGGCGAAGAAACAGCCTGCTCCAAAACATGATTGCGTACGCATCCAGCCTCATCCCAGCATTCTGAAGCAGCCTGAGTGCCTTCAGCCTGTCATCACGCTGGGAGAGACGTCACAACGCGACGTAAGCTTCTCCATAGAAGTCAATCCGGGCATTTCTCTCTATAGTAACAGAAATACGGAGGCACAACGAAATTAAAATCACATGCATCATATATTTAACGTTTCCTCGTGTGTGAGAAGCGAAATTTAACCGAATGTCTACATGAAAGACTAATATCACGGTGCCATCTACTGGAAGTTAGTGGAACGTTTTATTTACTGTCATTTTCGTTTTAAAGGAGCATTCTGCACTTCGTGGAACTTAATTCACACCATGGCTTCTAAGAGTGACACACCTATACGGTACTGTTTTTTCCAAATGACTACGGTGACTACGTTTATTATTTTAATTTATTGTTTTAATCTTCTAAAGTATAAAATTATTTATCTTAATACTACTCTACCCAAATTTTCAGGTGTGGCAGAATTGAGATCTAAACATGTTTTGATACTTATTTCAGTTCTCTACATATATTGCAGATCCTATAGAAATGCTTTTAACTTGCAATTTATTCAATTGTTGAAATTATTACATTCAAGTTATATATTGTGGATACCGTAGTAATATTTTAACATGCAATTTCGTCATTTGTTGAAGTTATTATACTTTTCCAGTCACATCCCTGGGTGAGTTATCCTTCAGTGCAAACCTTTTCCTATGTATTGTGCATCTGAATTTATATTGACAACACATTTGGTTGAGATATTTTCATTTTCACGGGTTTAGATGTCCTTGTAATCCCCGTTACATTCAAGTTGCAATCCTGGGTGAGCGTATGCCTGCAATTTGTTTTATATTTGGGTGAGTGTATCCCTTGATAATATTGGAATTCACGGGTTAAGTTTTTCTTGTAAACCCCGTTAAGTTATAGTTGCATTCCTGGGTGAGTGTATCCCTGCAACTTGTTCTAGGGTGAGTGTATCCCTCTATTTTTTTTTAAATTCACGGGTTAAGTATGTCTTGTAAACCCCGTTAAGTTATAGTTGCATTCCTGGGTGAGTGTATCCCTGCAACTTGTTTTAGGATAAATATATCCCTTTAAATTCTTGAAATTCAAAAAAGGTGAGTGTATCCCTTGACATGATATTTATGAAGGACATGATATTTATGAAGGGTAGATGTATCCCTATTTATACTTTAAGGGTGAGAACAACCCCAATATGTATACGTGTAATTCCTGCAGGTCGTTTACGTGTTACGGTATTAGCATTTAGTGTTGAGTAATTTATGAGTGAGTTTATACTTTACTGTTAGCAAATGTGACTAAATATATTCCACTGATTGTTCCCGTGTTAAGTGAATGTTGGATAAGTAAATTCCTTCATTCATGTATTCAATTTCTTCTTGAACTTTCAACTTTTCTGTAATTTGGTGTTTAGTCTCCTGCCTTTACTCTTCGTGCTGGTTCACATGTGTTTTGGCAGATTCTTTTACACTATACTTAAGGTGCCGGAGACGTCTGGTATTCTTTCTCTTGTATAAAATTTTAATTTCCTGTATATTTCTTACTTTTGACCATTATTAGGAAGAGGGTGGTGGTGTGCGTTACCTCATTGATAGTTTTTGTGTCTTCCTTATTCTTTCACTACTCTTTCTTTCTTATGACTTCTTACATGTTTGTATCATCCTGTTTAACAATATAACTTATTCACTTATTTAGCATTGATATAAGTTTATATTAATTATTTCAATTTACTCATTTAATAATTATACTAGTTTACATCTATTTGTTCTTTTCTCTAAAGAAAGGAGATATGTTGTACAGGGACTTTGTCCCTATCTCTTAACTATATATTTCCTTGTTGCTCTGTTGATGCCAATGTAATAATTCCTAGTGACATCATAGAATGTTGTAGTTAGACCTGAGACTACTGTCAGTTGGAGGCAGGCTGAGTGACAAGGCAGTCACTCCTGGTGGGGTCTGTTAATTACCATCATAAGAATATGGACCTGTATCTATCCATGAATAAAGCTACATGAAATATATCCTGACTCAAGGACATCTTTTATATACCACAATAACCTTAGGCCTTCCAGAACTTTCTGGACCCTACTGGACTCTGTGTGGGTTATCTATAAAAGGGCAGGGGTCAGGGAGCCATTTTGTGTAGTCCAGAGTGTGAGAGGAGAGAGGCAGTAGTGTGAGGAGGAGGACGCGCTAGAAGAAGTTAGTTGGTCTACTGGATTGACAACATCTTTCAGAAGACGTTCCCCCTTGTGCTCCTGACCAAACCCTTTCATCGGTCTGACATTAATCTGGGTCAGTCAAGCAATCAAGAACTTTAGACACTTTCCCGTTTTGGGCCGTGTCCTACATCCACCTTCAAACCCCCCATTGGTTTAGTAATTGGCTCCCCGCCTTCATTCCGAAGTTCCAGCCTACCCGGACTGGAAGAACTGTGCACGGTGTGTTCTGGCATCTCGTGCTGCTGAGGCGTCTCTACTGGGAGGCGCGAGGAGGCGTTGAGGTGTACAGTCCGCGGAGAGTGGCGCTGCCAGCTGTCAAAGCCCCGCGGTGTAATTGAAGGTGAGGCGGGCAGAACAGCAGCGAGACACTGCTCATCCGCGCAAGGGCAGAGGCGTGTACTTCCCGGGTGAAGGAGGCGGCATCGGCCGTGTCACTGATTCCCCCGCGCCTGCGCGGCTGAGGCCTACGTCTGGAAGGAGCGAGGGGCTCCCAAGCGGCAACGCGTCTCCGGTCTCCTCAGCGTTTCCGATTCCGGTGAGGACAGGGGCGAAGGTGCAGCCTACATCCCCAGAGAAGCGGGGAACTTGGGCCATAGCCGGACCAGAGGCAGCTCGTCTGGCGCCTGCCCTCAGACAGCGAGTGAGGGAACGAAGGGCCGCCGTCATCAATCCTTACCACACCAGCACCAAGGTTGAGAGGCTGGCTGGGCGGGGATAGGCGGCCGTTACCGCTGCCGGTGGCATTTACAGCGGAGCCGTGTGTCAGCCCCCACTCCTGGGGACTGGGGCAGGACAGACACACAGACAGTAAGGAGAGTGGGGGTGAGGAGGGAAAGTGCTGAGCCCTCTCTGGGGATATTCATATCACGAATCCTAGTGCCTAGAAAGGTGCCCCGACATTCTGATCGTCTTTACTCCTGAGCTGTGCCCTAGTAGGTGGGGGAAATAGTTACATAACTCCAACTTCCTTGAGACAGGTCTGAGAAAGACATCTACCAAGCCAGAAGTCAGGGGGGGCTGAATCTACAGTCAGAAGAGGGCTGACAGTTCCTACCAACTGAGGAACCCCCTTCAGACACTTATAGAGGTAGCTGATGCTTACTGAGAACTTGTGAGTTTCCTACATTTCACTGGGTGTGCATTCACTTTATATATATAAAGGTGCAGATACGGGAGGAGAAGAGTTTAACACTGTAGTAAAGACAAAGCCAGTGGATTTGGCAGGTTAATGTAATGAGATAAATTGTTGTTGTTGATCATTAATGCAAGGTAATACTGCTGAAAGTAATCCTACTGAGATAATTTCACATTTCTAAAAGTAAGCATTTCTGAGTTCATGACATCTGAATGTTTAGACTGTAATTTCTTTTTCCCCACAGACAGAAAAGTGTTATTAACTTCTCCTGATCAAAGGTGTAATTTCCAATTGTGAATACTGAGAACTAAAACAAAGAGAATATTATTTTTATAAACCAGTACATATTTTCCTAACAAATTGGTGTACTGTCCTTTTTAAGTGTTATTGCGTGGATTTACTGCTGGGTGGTTTGCAACCTTCACACTTGTGCCTCTAGAATTGCATGTCTTACCCTAGGCCAGGCTAGCCTAGGTGACCTGTCATCCCAGGTTCCAACAGATTGGTGTCTAGCGGTGGGATCCTGACTGTGGTTGCAGCTACTCAGTAGTAATTAAACATAATACACTAGCCTACACCTGGAGTTTTCTCCTAGCGGCCCTCCTAATTTTTACTTTTGTTTTTCCAAATTTGTTCCTGGTGGTGGGGTGGAGGTAGCTTCAGGTTGCCCTTGCCACCCCATTCTTTTTGTGTGCTTAACCTTGGGTTGCCTTTTGCAAAATGGAATTTGCACTGGAAAAACTGGACACTTATTCATTGGCCCAGCTAAAAGATTTCTGTCAACAATTGGGAGTGTTCTTTAAGCGTGGTGCCAAGAAGGGGGAACTCCAGACCAGTTTGAGGGCTTGGTTGGAAGCGCGCAATGAGGAAGGAACGGTGGAAGAGGAGGAATCGGACAGAGGTACTGTCATTGATAGGACTGCGGAATGTCCCCCGATTTGTCTGATAGTCCATAGCCACATTGCTTGTGATTGTGTAGTGGCTTTGTTCAGTGTTGTTTTTGAATTGTAGTTTTTGATGTAGCTGTAGGTGAATACTTCTTAACTGCTTAAGTATAATGTCAATGAATGTATTGCTGGACTGTTAAAATCTTGTTAAAGGCCAGGGTCTATAAACAAGAGTCTGAATGCAATCAGATGTAAGTTTGTTATTTCATGCTAGGCCTTCAGCTTACAGCTACAGCAGTCATTGCCAGGGCTCCATCTATTGTACAAGTGTCACTATTCCCTAGATTCCTCCACACTACACATAAACATTCTATTACATCATTCACGCTCAGCATTCCAGAAAACAGTTAGGGCATACAGGGAATGGGGACACACAAGATACTACACAGATCTTGAAGATACACCTTATTTTTATTTTGCACCACTTCAAAGTGTGTGTGGTTAAAGCTACAATAATGTTTTTTATTGAATTATACCAATGTTTGCCATGCTGGCCTTCCTGAATCCCGAGTCAGTTATTTACAAACTTCAATGCATTCAGAATATAGCAGTATGACTTGTCAGGAATTTCAGGAACTTTGATTGGTGATTTGAGGCTTGCTGTAAACTGCACTGTTTGACCGTTTCTAGAAGGATCCACTTTAAGTTGCTCTAATTTGCCCACAGAGCCTATTATAAAACAAACCCCAGGCTGCTTGTGTGATTGCTTTCAAGTCTAAGGAATCCCTTCATTTTGGCTCTTCCACCCTGGTGTCTGTCCTACAATTTAACAAGGTTTGAAGGTGATGGGGAGGGCGGGGGTAAAGTTGGATGATCCTTCTCTTTACTTGCTTCCTCTGTTTCAAACACACACCAAAATTAGAGGACCAGTCTGTATTTTGAAAGGTTCTTAAACTTCATATATTTTCTGATGCAGATATTTCAGTGTCAAGATGCATGGAGTTTTAACTACACTCTATCAGTAACAACTCAGCTAAATTGATACCTTGCCTATATAGGTTTTCAATATCGAGCAGAAGTGTGGGGCTGTGAATGTTGTCCTTTGGTGCTGGAGAATTTTCATCTGAGCTATAACTCAGGCATTTGATATCTGCCCTTTGGGTAGACTGGGAGCCTGCTCAGCTATGTGAATCCTGAACATATCATGTATTTCTAAATAGAAACATTCCAAAAAAACACCTCCATGATCAGTTTCTCAGAGTGCACTGTAAGACAGATGAAGAATGTTCTTTAACATATTGTTAGAACTGGGGGTCTCTAGTTGGCAGAGGTAGGTACCACTGTCCAAATAGGGGGGCATATTACCAACGTTAAGCAATATTTATCGGTAACGATGCTTAGCAACGAATTGTTTAACGCTAAGCATCGTCAGAAACTATCGCAGATAAACGTTGCTATTATCAAGGTTTATCGCAAATGCGATAAAAAACGGCCGCAATGCATGAATATCGCTGAAAAGTCAGCAATATTCATGCATTACCGAGCTAATGCTCTTAGCCATGTTATCCACCTCCCATTGGATAACATGGCTAAGAACTGCTCAGGGCAGGTGTTAGTTTTTGGAGATATTCGCGCTTAGCGCGAATATCTCCAAAAGTTGGTAATAGGAGATAGCGATGTTAGCGACTGTTTCCAGTCGCTAACATCTTGGCACACCCACTTTGCATGTCATTAGTGATAAATATCACTGACATGCAAAGTGGGGCCCAAGATGGTCGCTATCTCCTACTAGCTGTCGCTAACTGGTGTTAGCGACAGCTAGGTAATAGGGAGATAATTTTATCTCCGCTTTCTTGGCTTTTAAAGCCAAAAAAGCAGAGATAAACCCCCTTGATAATATGCCCCAGGGACCCTTGCTTCTAGGCAAGGTAAGGAGGAAACCCTCTTAGATAACCCCTGCTCACCCCCTTGGTAGCTTGGCACGAGCAGTCAAGGCTTATCAAAGGCAATGTGTAAAGTATTTGTACCAAAACTCACAGTAACACAGTGAAAACACCACAAAGTGACTACCCAACAGTTTAGAAAAATAAAGGTATTTAATCTAAACTACACAAGATCAAAACAACAAAAATCCAACATACACAGTTCAAGAATATGGTTGCAAAAGAGTTCTTAATGTTAGCGACAAAATAATTCACAGTTGCGTGAAAAGTTCACAGTTGCGTCAAGTTTAGCCAACAGTACCTTTAGGTGCGACAAAGTTCCAAAACAGAAGCGGTTGCGGTGGAAAAGAAGCGTTGCGATACCCCTGAGATCTTGGGGAGGCGATGCGATAATTCCGCTGGATGTAGCAGGTATTGCGATGACTCTGATCTGTATAGGGAGGGTTGCGATGACTTGTATGGATTCCAGTGCGGACGTTCCATAGTGAAAAAGGCTCGCAAAGGCACGATGCGATGATTCTCGGGGGCTGCGACGATCTCCGGGGCGACGATGCGCGGTCCAGTGGCGATCTTTCTCTCGCAGCTCCTCGATGCGATGGCTCCACGACGATTCTCGCAGCGACATGATGCGGTGATCTCACCCAGCAGCAACAGGCTCTGCGACGATGTTTGCAGCGGTGGAAATCTTCCCGCTAACGAAGGGTGCGACGTCTTTGGGCAACGCGGCAGGCGCTGCGATGATCTCAATCTTCGTAGCGGCGGGAATCTTCACGCACTGCCGGGTTTGCGATAGATTTTCTGTAGCAGAGTCTTTAAAAGCGTGATTTCCAGCTCCCCAACACAGGTACAACTTCCAGAGGCACCACACACGGGCCATGCACTCCAGCAAGGAAAGAACTCTCTCAATAGAGTTCGAGGAAGCTGGGGGGGAGGCCCTTCTGTTCCTGGGACTTCAAAACAGGGAGCCAGTTCTCTCTCAGGCCCTTGGAGATTCCTTCAAACAAGAGTCCAGCAGAGCAACAGCAGGACAGTCTTCCTACTTCAGTTTCGGCTTTCTCCTTGGCAGAGGTTCCTTCTTGATTCCAGGATGATCTTACATTCTGTTGTATGGGGTCCTGTACTTATACCCCTAAAAGTCTTTGTTCCCTTTGTGCAGGAGGGCTCTGAGCCCGGTCTCAACCAGTTCTGGGTGTCCTTGAGCACTTTGTTTTTTCTGTCTTCTCCTTTCCATTCAGAGTGAAGGGCAGGGTTGTCATCCACCCAGCAGGAGGGGGAGCCAACATTGTGGAAGGCAGGCACAGCCCTATTCAGGCCCAGGTGCTATCCCCTCCCACCACTCAAGATGCAGATGCAGTCATTCAGTCTAGGGCTGAATCAGCCAGGCTCCTGGGGAATTCCCAGCCCCTGTCACTCTCAAACCAGACAGTCAATTCACAAATAGGCCAAGGCACACAGAAAGGTCAGACAAGAGAACAGCAACTTTCTAAAAGTGCTGTTTTCAAACACAGGATTTAAAAAACACCTTTCCTAAAAGATGTGTTATTAAATTCTGAGTTCAGGGATACCACACTGGTATGTCCTATCTTGCTGCTATGGGAAGAAATGCTGTTAGCCACTGTAGCCAGCATCCCCCATGATAGCCTACGGGGCAGGATAGCCTTACAATAGTGAAAAACGAAAATGGCGGTAATTCACTATCAAAGCATCTCACCTGCACAAGTACATGCTCTACCTTTCACATACACTGCACCCTACCCAAGGGGGTACCTTGGGCCTTCCATAGGGGTGACCAATGTGCACAGAAAGGGAAGGGTTAGGCCCGGTCAGTGGGGACACTGACCAGGAGGACATGGCAGTTCACAGACTGCATACAGGCACTGCGGTGGCAGGCCTGAGACACCATTTTAGGGCAATTCATGTGGGTGGCACAATCAGTGCTGCAAGCCCACTAGTAGCATTTGCATTACCAGCCCTGCCACACCCAGTGCACTTTATGAGGGACTTCTTGGTAACACAAATATGCCAATCATGTATATCCAATCACAGTAACAATTCACACAGGGAGCACGTACACTCTGACACGATCAGCAGTGGCAGAGTGGCCAAAGCATCTAAACCAGCAAAAACGAAATCCAGCACAGCATCAAAAATACAGGAGGTAGAGGCAAAAAGACAGGGGAAACCATGCCAAAGATGCCAGGTCTAACATATACCTGGTGTTGGTTTTTTCCTGGTATGGTGTCTATGCAAACGCCATTCAACTTGTCTAGTCATTACATCAATTTGCCTTGCCTTTTCAGTCTAATCTGATTTTCTGATTTCAAACTAAGTCTGGGTCTGTCAAAACCAGCATAACTCTGATATTGTAACATAATAGGTTACGAATGAAAAAACTGTGCACAAAGAAGACACTCATTTCTGCACTACTTCTTCCAGTGTTACAATGCCAAACTGGTAAATATGTCTCTTTTGTGCCCCCTTTCTCTGCCCAGGTCAGGCTAATTCTTAAAATCAGTACAGGCCTTAAGAAACAATTATTACATAGAATATTGTGATTCATCTCAAATTAATTTTAGAAACATGTGTGCCAAATTTTGGGCCTCATTTAGGAGGCCCCTTGCACTGCTAGAACCTCACTTTTTGTGACGTTCCGAGGCGCAGGAGTCTGCATAATATTTATCAGGCACTATTAAGCCACTTTTTTGGGCATAATGCTGTCTGATTGTGATTGTGTTGTGCAGGAACGTTTCCCTTCCTGCACAAACACAATCATCTCCTCAATGCAGGCATCATTGTGCCATGGTGAGAAGGTGCCTGCGTTGGCGCACAGCAGTCTATTGTGCAATGGTGCAAGAGAAAACGACAGGAATGATAGATACAGTGTATTCCTAACCTTTTCTTTTGTCGTTAGGCAGCACAGCTGTAAGGCCTGCAGCCCGCCCTACGGCAACAACTAGCAAATGAGGCTCCTTGCTTTTAATAATGTATATTGTCTTTGAAGGATTTAAAAACAAAATTGAACATTTGTGTTAATCTGATAGAATATGTGGTGGGGGCTTCAGAACGGAAATTAAAACATTGGTGTTGTTATTATAGCAGGCACTCTTTCTGTTTCTGTCAGAGTGAACAGGGCATTTCCCATCAGCCACACAATACATGTGTTTTGGAGCTCAAAGGCATATTTCTATCCTTTGTATGCTAAATAACAGACATTGCTGAAGTTATTTCAAGACAGCTACCCTTTGTGCAGTCTTTCCGCTTGGTGGATTCCTACATGGATGCACCTCACCTATCTCTAAAGAGACCTGGTTTATGCGCGGTGATAACAACTACCATTTTATTTTGATTTAGGATAGCACAGATTTCTAGCAAAGGAATTGATTAGCAGTAATAATGTTAAGCGGTTGGCATGTACTTATTTTATCTCAGGAGGAAAGGGAGATGCATTAGGAAACAAACCTGAGACTGGCCAGCCACACATCCTGAAATCAGTTGTGAAAGCACATTGAGCATCACAATGAGCAGACCGAAAAGGTACTTCTGGTGAACAGTCAGACAAGACTGTACACCAGAAGTAAGTGTACTTCATGGATCAAGGAATTACAAATATTTAATGAACTCAGTGCATTTCACGGACGACAGTTTCAGAGAATTGGAGAAAAAGAATTGTTGTTGTCTTGAAAAAGTTCGGGTAAACTGGTTCTAAAGAGCGTTGTTTTGAAATATGTAATATCCACATTGTATCTGGCAAATCCCTCATTTCTCCTTTTAAATATCTCTGTCAGTACCCCATAGAAATTGTCAAATCCTCGACAGTATATTAGTTGTAATCCATATGTGGTTTGAGCACAATTAACAATGTATCACTGTATGTTCCTGTATTGGCTCCAAAGATATCTTTGCAATTGTTTAAAGTTTTAGCCCCGCCTCTATTGCTTCACCTACCCCCCACTCTTCAGTTCCGGTCTCGATGCACCCCTGCACACAGACAATATAGTGAACAAGCACAGGCGAGAAAGGCCACTAAGTACAAAATGACAGTCTGTCCGGAGCTGAATTTGTGTAGCCCAATTTCCCCCAACCACAAGCAGAAGCATGTAGACAAAAAAAATCTATAATTTACCAATGAATTCAAGGCAATCCACAGGGGCAGGTTACATTCCAAGCACAGCAGCGAACAGAAATTTGAAAACTATAAAAATACCTCAGAAACAAGTATCAATGGCCTACAGTAGAATACACCTCAAACACTAAAACAGTAAAGTTGAGGCACAAATATGGACAAAAAAACAAGGAATAGGAGTTTATTTATCCCTTGGACTACACCTCTGAAAAAGGACATTCAAATTACATTCTCATTCCTGAACCCCACAGTTTCTCCTCGTCTCCTTGTCCAAACTCCAGGCAATCCAGCAACAAACAAACAAAATGAAAAGTATTTAAAAAAAAAACAGAAAAACATGATGGTGTCTTCACTCCCTCTTTAATTAAAGTAATGAAAAGTACTTACTTGATTTTCTCCAAAAATCGGAAAAGAAAATAACAACGAATTACACCGCATTGATTGTAGACAGATGTGCGGTGCTTTCCCTCCAAATTCCAAATCTGAAATGTCCAAGGATGCAACAGATTGGAGACTTCAAAGCAGGATGAGGAAGTTGATACTGTACATACAGTAGCATAACTCTCTTTAGCACGTCCATTGTGTAAAAAATAAAAGATGAATTTCATACTAAAAAAGTTAACACAACTGCTCCCTTAGTAAAAAATACAATTCAAAATGAATTTTGAGTTGATTTCAAAATAAACCTTCTTAAGTTTAACAAAGCTTTCTTTTATTCCCCACTTGTTCCCATGATGAAACCCAAAATAAATATTGTGATTTCTTGCAAATAAACAATTTGAAATGGCGTTTTGAAACTTCTATGTGTGCTCCTATCACAGCACGCATAGAAGCTGAAAAACATCATTTTTTAATGATCTTTTATGTGCAGAAAGGGACACCTTCCTGTACACAAACAATCAAAGAGGTGATTTCCTCTTTCTATGTGTGCTTTAGAACGCCTCTCTATGCCTCCCCTGGGGAGGCGTAGTATTCTGACACATTCCCTGGTTTACGATTTCTCGTAAATCTGGAAATGTGGCAGAAGTCATGGATGTTGGGTGGGAACACCCAAAGCAATACCCATGGAACGCCCTTTACGCAAAGTGTTGATTGTAAAGGGGACATATTTACAAGGACATTAAAAGCCAGGCAGGGTGGCTATACGTGTCCTTGTTAATATGGAGCAGGACGTTGCGCTGCTGGTACATCCCAAAAAGTGCTTGTAAATAAGCCCCTCAGTGTGTAAGATGTCACTTTAGTTAGTAAATGAATGCATTAGCTGTGCTCACAGTTGGTAGACAGCACATGAGATCACCCTTGTTGCCCAATCAGAATGGGCGTAGAAACCCTGCCCTCCAGGAGGAGAAATCACATGAATATGCAAAACCATATTTAGTTGGAAAAGAACCTTTTGTGAAAAGTTTTCAGGACTATAGTAGCACATTTAGGAACTCAGGCACATGCATCAATGTTGGCTTTTGCGATTCCTTAATTGCGATTTTTAAGGAATCGCAATTAAGGAATCGCGAAAGCCTATGCATGTAGAAATCGCTTAAGAAATAGCGATTTCTAAACATTCCTTAATTGCGACTCGCAAATTGCGAATCGCAATTAAGCAATACCTCCCCATTCATTCCTATGGGCCTAGAGGCCCATAGGAATGAATGGGAAGACATTCTTAATTTGCGATTCTCAATTAGAGAATCGCAAATTGAGAATGCAATTTCAAGGGTGCCAGGGTGTCAAAAGGTCACCCTGTTGCACCCCTGAAATTGATCTGTGCACATATGTTGCGCACACACATGCCCTAAGGGCATGTGTGTGTGCGCAACATTAAACTTTGAAAAATGCACAAACGTGCATTTTTTTAAGTTTTTGCAAATTACCATGAAGTTCAACTTCATGGTAATTTGCTACTCCTATTAGCGAAATCGCTAATTTTTTTACTTTGATGCATTGCATTTAAGGAATCTCAGTTTGGGATTCCTTAAATGCAATCTCAATTTACGAAATCTCAATTTAGAGATTCCTTAAATTGCGATTTTTGCATTTGGGATGATGCTTCCCAAATGCAAAAATACCGGTCGCAAAGGGGCAGATTCTAAGAATCTGCCCGTTTGCGACCGGTTTTTTGCTTGATGCATGTGGCTGTTAGACATATTTAGGGGCACAATCACATTTAGGTGCAAAATTCCCAGGAATGTAGCAATAATTTTAAAAGCACAGATCACATTTAAGAAGAAAACACACTTAGGTGTTAATCACATCTATGTGAAAAAAGCACATTTCTTTGAAATTAAACAGTGCTGCTGTCTCACATTCAAGAGAAAAATCCCGTTTTGGAGCAAACACACATTATGGTGCAAAGTCACCCTTAGTGCAACATCTTCATAATTGTGACAACATTATTAGAGGCCCAAACCACGAGGAATAAAAACATATTTTATTGCAAAATCACTTTTAGGTGAAAAATAACCGTTGGTTATGTTTAAAAAATGAGTAAGGAAAACAGGTTAGGAAAATATAGGTGTTTCCACTGTAATGCATTGCAAATCTGCTTCACCATATGGCACTGTAATGAGAAGCACACTTCATGCATGCAGACTAACCCACCTAATAGTGAATTGAAATACTCCCCTGGCCTCATGCAGAATGTGGATAAACTATAGCTGATGGGGGCAGGCCTAAAGCTGTCTGTAGCAGACCTACAAAGGACCACACGTTATATGTGTTGTGTGTTAGCAAAACGATACTTACCATGGCCGTGGGGGAACAAGAGAGCTTGAACTTATATTTAGTCAAGGATTTTCACGCAGGGATATTCCACACCACAAGTGAGCAACAACCTCCTGTGAAAAGCAGTGTTACTACTGTTGTTTGTTACTGCTCTTGCCAAACATTGACCTGATATCCCCCCATACACAATTCATAGAAATATTTACCACTGTACAGACTTGCACCTAGAAAGATGAATGCCGGACCAACCCGGCCCTGGGGTTCCTCGTACAATTAAAATCATTCAAGAGAGGAGATGCCAGTGAGATGCGTGGTGCAGGAAAGGGCACAGGAAAGATGATACGTCATTGTATAATAAGCACGTCCCTCCCTGCTGTCAATCCACGTGGGGAGGCAACGTCAGCTATTGAGACAAGAACAACGTAGATCCATTCCTAACACCAAACTAACACTTCCGGGAACGCTACAATAACAGCAAGAAACTTTTTCAAAATAAAGCTAACACTGGGAGAGAGGACATCACATCCTTGGCTACACCAAGCCCCTCCCCCTCCCTATAATGAGCTAAATATCCCCCTACCTTATCAACTTGCTAAATCCAGATTCCTACCTCTTAATAAACCCAGCCCTTTCGCCTCGACTCTGTTTTGCGTGAATAGATCAGCAGCGTCGCTTCACATCCTAACCCACCTGATTGTACTTAGAGCCTGTGTCTGAGCCGGGAGTAGCCACATTCCCAGAACACTTGCGGCATCTTATAGCACAGCGGCCAGCGCTCCACTAGGGCGCTAATGATGCAGACAAACCTTACTGACACGTCCCTGCCACTGCCAATTTCAGCTCTTTCATCTCCTCTTTAGCCAGGTCAATGTCAGTGCACAGACACTCTTGTCCAAAATCTAAAATTCAGGTATATATTGTAACACATCAACTACTCACTCATTAGCACTGCAAATAATCTTTGCTGCACCCTCCCATTCCACATATGTGAGGTCCTGTTTTGATCTAAAATGAACTTTTTAATGGGTGTTACATGAAACATAAAGACAACATTTCTCTGCAAAATGTCTGTAATAGACTATCACACATCACCCACATTAAAATGAATTAAAGGAAAACGGTATTTAAAACAATCTGTTCAAAAGAATGATTCAAGGTCATCAGGGCAAGACTCTGCAGAAGAGAGTTTGCTTTATCAGGGGCCCCCTGAAAGGCTGGGGCCCTGGGCCAGAGTCCACTTTGCCCATGCCTTAAAACGTCTCTGGGCGCCATGCTCGATGAATCCCTCACCTCATCAATTAAACTTCAGCATGCGAAACATCCCGACAAGCCCTTGACAATGCAACCCCTGTTCGGCGTGCTGACGTGTCTCCTCATTCAAAGCCCCTCGGCGCTCGCCTATCCTTCAAGCACATCGGCGCCCAGGTGGAACCCAAAGTTCGTTTCCATTTTCAGCCGAGCCTCCCGTCACTGGGCTGGGCCTCGAGCCTGCAGTCAGCACGCCCTGCCCTCCGTCCGTTATGACGCTCAAGCACTGACCCTATCGCCCTGTCACTGACGCACCCTCAATTCCACTTTCGAATCCATCCAGCGCACCGCTCACAGGGGGGTACACAGCACGTGTCCTAAAACTCGGAATTCTCCGATCTCTCTCCCTCTCTGGTAATTCGAGAATTGATTTCAATGCTCAAGGGCACTTATGAGTCTTGTCACAATCTAAAATGCCACCAGTTCCCTTCACAACTGAATATTGTAATTGTTCTCCAAAACCATGTGCAAAGAATTAAAATCATTTGCTTCGACTTATTTATGTATTTAATCATTTCACAGTTTTAAATAGGAATTGGGCAACAAGGAAGGGGGAAACATCCTTTGCAACGCAACTTTTACCACACAGTGCCTTTACGACACAACTTTTACAACGCAAACCATTAGAACGCATTGCGCTGGGGGGCGCTCTAGGATAGGGAATACGTTTATTTACTATCCAACACCTTCCCTATTGTCCACGGGGACTGGAGTTGGAATAGTAAATTAAACTATTCACTATCCAGCACCCCAAAGCGCTATGCGCTGTAAAGGTTTGCGTTGTAAAAACCGCGTTGTAAAGGCATGTGGTGTAAAAGCATGCGTTGTAATGTCATACATCCCAAGGAAGTATTAAGACGCTTTACATAAGAACAGGACCACTTCAATTATGCAACCAGAGAAAACCAAACCATGCTTCAGGGTTGACTAAGCTGTGTGGCAAAATAAGGCACATCATGCATCATAATGTACCACATTTTATGATAGTGTTACTAAATTATTTTAACATTTTGATGCACGCTAACACTGCCTTAACAAAGGTTTCACCTCATTTGCACCACTTTAACACCTACATACAATAACAAACCTATGAAAGAAGACCTGTAAACCTTTAGAAGGGCTTCCTACTGCGCGACAAGTCCCGCTGTTTTTTTTAGTAACTTGTGATCTGTTGAGCTAGAAACAAAATAGGTTGGTTATTATGCAACAACTCATTGTTTATATGGCAAACGGGCACATCCTCAATTACGCGGAAATCGCTACAGTAGCAGAATCGCAGAGTTCCAGGGGCCCTGCATCACACAGCACCTATTACAGATGAAAACATTGCATTTTACCAACAAATTTGCACATTAATGGTACGGGAAGGTGGCATACACAAAAGACATACTATTTCAGGTCAACCCAAAAGAGATACATTCCAACAATAACTCCTTGACTCACTAATTTGCCTCCTATCTAGATTAAGGAAGAACAATCTGAAACATGGGCTGAAATACGTTGTGCTATTAAAAATAAAGCACCTACAGATTGAACCTGAGGAATTAATGTTGGCTTAAATATGTGCGGTTGAATCTCATTTCTGATCCTCACTAAATCTGCCTGCGAGCCCGCCGTGAGTTTTATAGCACAGACAGTCCCCTTGGGAGCCCCTGACTCAAGAGTTGATGTTAAACTTCATTAACAGCAATAATTAACAGACATACATTTACTTTATGACTGAAGCAATATTGGTCATAAAGATGACTCTGTTACTTATCGATGTATAGACTATTGTATGTATAGTTGCAATAAAAGTCGGTGTCAGAATTAATTGAGATGGCTTAATAATGTTGGAGGATATACAGAATAGTCCTGATAAAGTATGGTAAAACTTTCTGGAACTAAAATGGGCTGTTCTCTTTTCCTACAATTGACACATATTCAAGTAAAGGAATAATGGCCCCGCTCATAATAATCGCAGATATAAGTGCCAGACCTGCAGCAATGCCACTGCAAGTAATATTTATGATGTTGTTGAACAATTATTTGTAAGAAACTATATATGAACAGATTGGTATTGTTGGTGGCCTTCACAGGTCCTATCAGTTGAAATCGGGTTACTGGTTGAGACCCTACTCAAGCAGCAACCACCATTTCTTATCAAGGTGAAACACAAGCAAACCGCAAATTAACCAATGCTTTACCCTCTGGTAGCTCCGACCAAAAGCCAGTAATATCTTTATTTTGGCCTAAAAGGCCATACAAGAGCAATATAAATACATACATACAAAATATATAAAAACAAATAAAAATACAATCAATCAATCAATAACTGCTTTATTCGACAATACAAGTCATATAAGCATATACCAGATACAACATTGCTCATAAAATGCAACCTCTATAGAGCATGACAAAAGCATATGAATAAGATAAAAAGCGATACATTACAAAATATCATCATTGAAAGCGGATAAAAGAGTTTGTTAAGAATTTTATTAGACAGCTATATTCTCTATTTGCATACAGAAACAGAACAAATAAAGTGAATAATAGCAATTTCCTTTGGGATCCAGGTGGTATATATACAGGTATAATGGTGATCACCACATATATATTAACAATAAATAGACATGGACAACTGGTGTAATCACTTCGTAAACAGTTCAAAAGATATCAGTGGGGACAAGCAGCACTTATTATTGCCTTTATGCGAATGACCCACATTTTACCAAGAAACTTGGCAACAGCATATACAAATACCTGATTTGGATCAGATCAGAGTATCCTGAGGACAGTTTGGCTACTGCACGTCTCCATCAGCCTTCATATATGGCTTTAATCTATGAGCGGCAAATGTCGTCATATCCAGAGCAGGCAAAGCGAACGTGACAAACAGATTCAGGGGCGGCATTACATATTGGACAAACATCCTCTTTGTCAGGAGCCCATCTAGCAGTGAAAGTCTTTAGAGGCAGTGCACCTGTTCCAAATTGAAAATATTATTTCCTCTCTAAAGGTACAGTAATTAAATCCCAGTATGGTTCCAAATAGAATGTGGATTTAAAATCATAAAAACATCCATTCAGCAAGTGACCAATACTTGATCTAACTGCATTTTCGTCTACCCACTGCTAATAATGTGCCATCAACAGCCTTGATGTTAGAGACGGATTTAGAAGTTGATTAAGTCAATAATCCCCAACAAATCTCTTTTAGCCGTGGGATTTTACTGAATTTATCTGTAGTCATCACTTTCCTTAATGCATCACCATAATGTGCCAGCTCAGTCTGAAATCAAAGTCTCCTTCAGAATAACAAAGGCCGCAATTTGGCTCTATTTGCCAATAGTCATCGTCACGTGTCCAACACCAAAGGGTTAAGGGGGGATTTTCCAGTATATTAACCAAATTCCTCAAAAAGTGATATTTTGATCTACTCAATGAGGAATGTTCTGAAAAACACCATAACTTTGAGCCATAAAAACAGGCACCAATAGCTTTGTCATCATAGATTTGCAAAGGAGGAGAAGTAAGTATAGCTAGGGAGCTATTATACTGTCTGACTGTAGCTCCTGTTATTTGCCTGTGCTTAAGATAGTGGATCCAGATGGGGTTCCCATGAAAGGTTAGAGTAAATAATCACTCCCAAATAGCTAAAAACGTCTACACTATTGAGTGGCTCGTCCTCTAACACAAAATCCCCTTTGAAAGATCTGTTCTTATTGAAGAACATTATCTTTGTGTTCACCCAATTGATTTACAACCCTCAAAGGGAGCAAAATTCTGAAAAACGATCTAATGATGCTGAAAAGCACTTGAGTTTCTGGAAATCAATGACGTGTCATCTGTGAAGAGAAGAATCGGTGTCTTGATACCCACCAGAGATCGAGCAGGTAAGAGACAACATCATTGAGATCAAGCGAAAACAGGGTTGGTTGCCAACACAAATCCCTGGCGAACACCCTTTGTGATAGAGAATCTGTCCGTCACCTGTCCTTGAGAACCCCAGCGGACTCGCACAAAGTTTCCCTTGTGAAGACGAATCAGGAGTCGCAGATTTGTGTCAGAAAAAAAAAGTTATTCAAGACATGCCATCACCGGTTAAGAGGGACTAGATCGAAGTGAGACTTAAGGTTGGCAAAGGCAACAAATAGTGTCCCTCCACCGAATGTCACAGTTTTCCAATACAGTAAAAGGAAACAGAAGATTTCATCAATTGTAGACACCTTCTTCCAAATATCCACCTGAAAGGGAGAAATTATGGCCTGTTCCTCGATCCATACCTCGATTCTGCTCAAAATCAATCTTGCAAAAATCTTCTGTATACAGTCGATCTAATGAATTGGCCTGTAATTTGCACCAATGGATCTACCTCCCTTTTTGTATATTGGGATGATCTCTGCTCCCTTCCATGAATCTGGGACGGGGGCACCACTTGTGATTGCATTTGCCAACTAGAGGATGTATTGCTCCCATGTATTTATTTCATACAAAAAATGTCAGCGGGTATGTTGTACGAACTAGGGGCTCTACCTCTGGTTATAGCCGAAAGGGATGACATAATATCACTCATGCTAAATAATGGGTCCTTTATAATAAAACAATCTTTTATTTATTTTTTTTATTTTTTTTTGAGAACCTTTATTGTCACTACGAGAAAATACAAGCAAGGGCCTACAACCATTCCGGCCGGCCGCTATTCAATTCGGAAATACAGCAAACAGTATAATAAGATGCAGCAACCCGAAAATCGGGGTCCGTCAAGTGTTCAGGATATAACTTGTACACAAACGTACTGTGTGAGATTTAGGATTCAGGAAGGTTCATTTTACATTAAAGAAAAAAAAATGGAATCAATGTCATACGGTAAGACATGGTCCTACAATAGCAAGCTTGAAGCAGGAAATCCGCAAATAGTGCTAATACATTTGAAGTAATGGGGGTAAGGCATACAAGTCAGGATAAATGCGAAACACACATACAGTTCGTGGCGAGCTGTACCCCACCCCTCAAAACGAAACATACTGTAGGAAACATGAAAAACGACGACACCGAAAAAGAGAAAGGACAAAGGGCCATAGAGACAAAGAAAGGACAAATTAACAAACCCCAACCTCCCTACCCCCCACCCTGCACCCCTGCAGAAGGCTACGGCCTACCCCCCCCCCAGCAGCGTGCCTATCGCCCTAAATAAGAGACCCGAAACATAGAAAAAGAGAAAAAGAAAAAGAAGAAAAATATGGAAAAGGGCCATTGATCAGGAAACAACTCAAGACCTGGCTGTTCGAGCAGTAGCATACCCCTCCCCCCAAGCGCCTTGAGACCCTCCCGGGTGAGTAGTGCGCTACACAAATGGCATGATTGATTGATTGATTGATCTGTTCACCCCCCCCCCACCACCGCGCATAATAATTATCCTAACAACAAGGTCAGAAGAGCCACGGAAAACAGTAACCATCAATAGCACAATCAAGTACATACCCGCTGTGTGTCCTCTAAAACACCGTCAGTCAACAATGAGTTCCACTATGACCTAAGCGGTCTCATCCCTGGCCTCTTATAGCAACAGTACCAACATACGTCCACTTAGCAATCGGCACGCAGAGCAGCGTGGAGGGTCCAATTGATCCGGGCGGACCATGCAGCGTAGTTACTCCATGGGACTTTAGACACCAAAACCCAGCCGAACATGTATGGCGGAAATCCGCCTGTGTCAGCATCAACGCCGAAAACATCCTGCAGTTCGAACACATTCTCACCAGCCGGGGAAAGAGAATCACGCA
The DNA here is from genome assembly GCF_964261635.1 of Lissotriton helveticus. Taxonomy (NCBI): domain Eukaryota; kingdom Metazoa; phylum Chordata; class Amphibia; order Caudata; family Salamandridae; genus Lissotriton; species Lissotriton helveticus. The sequence goes on from NC_136057.1 coordinate 243,501,306, forward strand.
GTTCGGTAAGCGCCGAATTGCCCCCGGGGCAGCCCAAACCATAGATCGGTGTTGTTTCTTCAGCCGCCGAACAGAGAAGGGCCCCGACGAGTCACTCACATGTGCAACAGATCGATCCAAAGCGATATCACGGACCGGGTCTCTTAGCGTCTCCACAAACGGAGGCACAGCCGAAGCACTCATCACTGACGCAGAGGCGGGCACATCGACGCTTCCTGGAGAGCGGCCCATACCCATGTGGAACGGAGGGACAACAATGGCGGCCATCCTTCTTCCCAGTTCCCGGGCGTCCCGGATCAAGGTCACTTGCAGGGTTGTTAGTGCAACCAGGATATCTCTGGCCGTGGGCTCTGAATCGTGTCTCCAGACCCCAGGATTCTCTTGCACAGAGGCTTCTCTGCCCGGATGAGGTCTTCGTAAGAGGGTGCAATCCGCCATCTTAACTGTTTCGGCCTCTTCCTTCTCCATCTCGCCTCGGGACCGGGCCCCCCACCAGGGAGCAACAGGATTCACCACGGGGACCCCGAAAGTCAGGGCAGGCTTCCCAGCGGAGGGTCACCAAGGTGCTAAACAAAATCTCTGCCGCTCCCTGGGAGCCACCCGCCGAATCCGGGAAAAGTCGTTAATAGGCCCGGACACCACACCAGGAAGGGGGGCCGAATTTCGTGACTTCCCTCAACCCTGCTGCACCACACTTCCCACAGGGCACTCCACAAGGTGGACTGGGTCGGCACTGTCGCCATCGGCCATCAGATCTCCGGCTCCCTCCGGCCGACTCCTCACCGCCACCAGAGGCCGCTGTTGTCGCGGTCGCGGCCGGATACTCTCTTCACTCGAGACCCCGGTCCCAGCACCGTTAAGGCCGAAAGACAGTCGGGGACATTTCCACGGGTCTGCCGCACGTAGAGGACTCAGGAGCAAACAGTAAGTGAAGGTATCCTTCGCCTACTGAAATATGTCGTTGCAGCTCAGGATAATAGCCAGGATGTATGCGCGGGGTGAGAAGGCTCACGGAGCCGAGCGTTTATGCAGCCATCTCGGTCGCCATCTTGGCTCGTCCCCTATTAAAACAATCTTAACTTGCCTCTGTCCCCCTGGGAAAACTCAATTCATTCAATGAAACAGTACCAGAATAAAGACTGGAAAAGCGATGAATCCATGACTGCGGAGTGTTGGACATGGCCCTTTTTGCAGGGTCATCCCAAAACCTTTTGCCTTCCTCCTAGCCTTTTTGTCTGACATGGTGTTGGTAGTTCTAGGACTCTGGGCTGTCCAGTGTTAAGTGCATGTGCTCTCTGTGGTAAACATGGTAAGATTGGTCTACACCTGTTTGGCATATTTAATTTACCTGTCAGTCCCTTTTAAAGTGGTATCTCAGAATACCCGGGGCTGATAAACTAAATGATACTGGTGGTGGGCTTGCAGCGCTGATTGCGCCACCCACCAAAGTAGCCTTTCAAACCTGCCTCAGGCCTCTGCCATTGCAGCGCCTGTGCACGCAGTATACTGTCGCTGTGTTGTGACACCTAAAGTGTTTGCCACGTTTGTGACCGTCTTTTACTGCATGTCAGTCACCCCTAAGGTAGGCCCTAGTTAGCCCTATGGGCAGGGTGCATTGTAGGTAAAAGGTAGGACATGTACATTAAGTGTGTGACTTGTCCTGGTAGTGACAAACAGCCATTTTGGTTTCTCACTACTGTGAGGCTGCCCTATCATAGGAAGGAATTGGGGATTTACTGATAAGTGTTTCAGTGGTAATTCCTGATATAAGAGGAGCAGCGTGGTCAAGTTTGGTATGGTTGGAACAGTACTAATAAATGCTGCGCAATGTTGTGCACAGATTTATTATCACTATTTTTGAAATGCCACTTTTAGAATTTGGCATTTCTTTGTGATATGTGTTTGGCTGCCTGATGTGGATTGCATGTCTGGTTCTGGAGTGACAGGGGCTGGAGAGGTGTGTGTGGCTCCAGGGAGGGCAGGGTGAGTCAGCGCTAGGCTGAATAGGAGATCTACATTTGGAGTAGTGGTAGAAGTTGTCCCTTGACCATGAATAGGTCTGTGCCTGCCTCGGTGAATGCTGGCTCTGCCCTCCTATGGTGGTCTGATGACTGAGCCCCAACCTAACAAAGGGGAAGAGAAGCCCTGTAAACAGAGTGCTCCAACACCCCCCAGAACCAGCTGAGACTGGTTCCCCCAAGCCTTGTGCCAAGGGTTGACAAAGGAAAATGAAGTATATATATATATATATATACAGGTCTGTGACCCCATGTTTTGGTTGTGCTTGCTGGTACCTGTTCTGGGGCGAAGGACTGTTGGGCGACAGGAGGGACCGCTGTGGGGCCCAGCTGTTGATTCCTGAGGGTCCCTACGTGCTGGCCTGCTTTTGCCCAGCTCTGCCCCTGATAAGCTATTGACTGCGTGTCCTGGAGAGGGCTTAGCTCTGGACCGGGCTGGGAAGCGCTGCAGACCTCCTGTATGCTGGTGCTCCCTGGCGTGGGCTTTTGTTGTGGTAGAGCCTGGTGAGAGCTGTTCGTAGCATCACTGAGGGGAACCAGACGTGGGGATCTACCTCCTTGAGCTTCCAGGAGGAGCGAGGGCTAACCCTGCAATTTTGTGCTCATTGGGCGGAAGACTACCCCGCCTGTTGTGTGATTTAAAAATGGGAGCCAACCTTGCTTTTGTCAGGAGATAGTGGAGCGGGATCCCACCCTGCAACTGCATATTTTACAGCGGGAGCCTACCCTGCACTGCGGATGCAAGAAGGGAAAGCCGGCGCCAAGATCGCCGGCCCGGGAGACAGACAGCAGCCTGTGCCTGGTTGTGGGTGGGGCTCATTCGCGGCCCAACAATCAAAGCGGGCCGGGAAGAGGAAGCTGCAAAGGCCGCCAATTGTAGCGAGGCTGGAGACGACCCAACATCATACCTGAAAGAGAGCGGGTGCCTACCCCATCTCCAAAAGAAGCAGCTAGGCCAAAGCGGAAGGCAGGAAAAGGCTGCCAGGTCCAAGGCACGGCTCCCGTGGCCAGCCAGCCCCGCTGGTGGTTGACAGGTGGGACCTCCCCGTGTGGAGGAGGAGAAGCCCCGCTCACCAGCTCTGCATTGAGATGGAACCTTGTGTGCTTGCATAAGCTGTAACCCAGGGAAACAAGAAGACTTCCCGGCTGAAGCCTGCATGCTGCTGAGGAACAGCCCCAGTGAGTGGGGCTCCAATTGGGCACCATTAGTGCCAACACTGATTCCTTTGTGAGCTGCATAGAAGCCCCGGTGAGGGGGGCTAAGGAGGCGCCATGGTGCCAGTGCTTTGTTCAACACAAGAGGTGCCCCGGAAAGGAGGGGCTCCCCCAGCAAACTGTTAGTGTCAGTCCTTGCAGAGCGGGCAGCTGCAACACGAGGGCATTTTGTTTTCATTATGAGGAGGGGGTGAGTTGCACCCCACGCCACCAGCACATTGCGCAGTATCTTTGCTGCATTGGCAGCTCGAGGGCTACTTGAGGGGCCCTACAGTTACGTCCTGACATTTTGGGACAGAGGACATTTTAGCCCCAGAGAAACGCACAGTTTTATATAGCGCAAACTAGACCCGAACCGAATAGGGTATCAGAGCGCTTTACATAGCACCAGTTACGTTACATGAGGACACACATTCATTTTAGGTACGGGGAGATTAAGTGATTTGCCCACAATCACAGGAGGTTTTGGCGTCGTTACCGAGACTCAAACCCAGATTCCCAGGTCTGAGGTCGAGCACCCTAGCCATTAGGCCAAATCCTCTCCCCTGATTTTTAACCTGTGTGTACCAGGAGGGCGCAAAGCCCTAGCGGAAGGTGATGTATGCACCTGGGGAGGGTCACTAAGGTGTCCTCCTAATTGTGATTTATGCATGATGCGTTCTATGTCTAAGGCTAATGTGATATAATGCTGAGGTTGTTATTGTACCAGTAGTTACTGGTTGTGATATTTACTACTTGTACTACCAATGGTTCTGACTGTGGCCCGATTGGCCCAGTCCTGTATATAATACCCTGTGAATATTGCCTAGTGCCAGTTGGCACAGTGTATATGTGTGGTTATGATCTAATGTGTTTTGGATAATGCAAAGGCTATTGTTATATAACCTTGTGTGGCATTTCTTTTGTGGTGTGCCTAGTGTGTTGCTGCTGTGTGTGTGTGTCATGCAAACACTTTAAACATTACCTCTGGGATAAGCCTGACTGCTCGTGACAAGCTACCAAGGAAGTGAGCAGGGGTTATCTTCAACGTGTAACTCCCTTACCCTGACTAGAGTGGTGGTTTCTGCCTGGCTTAGGCACATGCCCTAGCCAACCAGAAATCCAATTTCTAACACAGATCTATATTATTATGCATGGGATCCACTGGTACATCCTTCACTCACTTAACAAGGGTCCAAAACCTAGTGGAGTCATTATGAGTGCAGGCCTGTTTAAGGTGCTCCCATTTTGATTCATCACAAGCCTTCTTAGCTTTATACTGAGCCCTTTTGTATATCTTCCTGGCCAGGTGAGTTTCTCCCACATCCTTAGCTCTTAATGCCCGTCCCTGATCTCTATGAAAATGACTGCATTCTTTGTTAAACCGCTTGGACCTTTTGAGGGATTTATTTCCATAGTTAGTGCAAAAAACAAAACAAATGACAATATTTTCTTTAAAAAAACATTATGCAGAGCAGTCGTGTCATAAAACTACCTTACGATGCAATGCAGAAGCCAAAATACTTTATTCAGTCACAGAGTCCTTTAGATCCATACTTCTTTAATATAAGGTCTACGGGGACTTAATGACCTGTGACCATTTAAGCTGTTGCATGTCAGTCATTGGTATCACATTTCTAGTTATGACTATAGACAAACAATTGCTTCTTAATTTGGGGCAAAAAGAATTCCCAGACAGACTCAATCTATCATGATCACACTCAATCCTATTTCTAACAGACATATCAATAAGAGATGACCAAAGACGGTGGTATGAAAGGATATAATTAATTTGACTGGAATGGAGTGTGTTGTTATATGTGCCAGCACCCTGTCTATGAGAGAGGGCTCTGCCACTGGTTGCTCTCATTGAAAAAAATAATGTTAAGGATTTCAATTGTAGAGCAGCCTTCATCCACCTCAATACTGGGGAAGATAAAGCATTGGCATACACCATACCTCATCCTCATTACCTACATTGTAATGTACGAAATTATCTAAAGGCTCAAATGTGGTATTAAAATAACCCCCGAAAATTACAGGAATTCCGCCAAAATAACTATATCCATTAGCCTCTCTTTTCCACCCACAAGAAGAGTAGCCAGAATGTTTGGGGAATCAATGTTAAGCAATTGGGTTTTACAAACCAAAGCTTTTCTAACTCAGATGGTAAAACGTCCAGACAGTCGGCCAGAGGCAACAAATAGCAGAATTAAAGAGGCTACCTCTGTCACAAAGTCGGACAGAGGGGTAAGATGCCCTAAGCCAGGGAATATTTGCCAGGAAGGGGTTTGAATACTTCAATTGGATTTTTGACTGTGTTGGGGGACAAGTCCTAATGTCTAGTGCTACTAGATTATCAGCCAAAAGCTTAGACATTAGGGTCAATTCAAGATGATCGTATGGCAAATAAGAAACAGTCATCTGTCCTACACTGACAATGTCATCACAAATAACCAATCAACAACCCCTTACATGATAAAGTCAATGTAATGTCATATTTCAAAGATGATTGTATGAGGCCTGGCGCCGAGAGGCCGCCAGGACTCTAACACGCACTACGAAAAATGAAATATTCCTTTTGACAAGTTCCTATTCAATTTTATCCAATATGATTCATTAAAAATTCATCACATTACAGTCATCGTGAAGAAATACACTTTGTGAATTATCAAATTTGCATTACATTTGAATGACAGAAATATAAATTTATACATTAAGTAGAAAACGCAATAACACCCGATGCATTTCGGGGCATCAGCCCCTTCGTCAGGGGTCTGTTAAAGAAAGAAAAAGGAAACCCTATTACTTTCGGTGTTGGGGACAATCAATGTTGCTGAATACGACCTCTTTTATTGTAATGCTTACCTCGTAATTGCGAGTACTAAATGCTGCTATGTAATATAGAGCATTAAGAAAAGTTCTATAATGAAAAGAGAAAGCGTATTTTATCCTCGGTGTATTTTTTAGACGAAATGATAAATATTTTTAAAAAATGGTCATGATGAAGAGAATCATTGAATTTACCTGATCCTCCCTTGAGTGTTCAGAGTCTGTGAAAAATAATAATCACAGGCTATCAATTATAGGGCTCATAAAAAATTATAGACGATGACATTTCAGCATCTTCAATACTGTGTTAGGCTCACCTGTTGTTTTCTTAAGTGTGGCCTTAATCCGTTATATCTGAAATATGCAAATAAGTAGATCTAAATATCTCTTGTCAAATACTACAAAAAGCAGTATGGGTTTTATGTAAGGGAACTCTTTTTACCTGCAGAGCTTCGGTTATAGCTTGACCCCGCTTCCTCGCTTGTAAACAATTCTGCCTGTGAAACATTGAAATCAAAGAAGTCAATGCACTGCCCTAAATAACACACGAGTATGACACTTGAAGTCTCAACATTTCCTGCTAATTAATCCACATCCGCTTACCTGCGGGTTCTGGAATTAAGCCGGTACCGCTTTGTATTTTAATAACTCTGCGTGAAAAAAGATACACGCATCAATTAGACAAACTGACGTGGCATTGGCGAGAATACTCGCTGTTAAATGCTCATACAGTTAAAAAAAGAAAGAAGAAGTTGAGCTTACCGATGTTCACGCAATCAGTCTCTGTTCTATGCGACTGGAGGCAAAAGCATCAGTGCTCTACCTAAACTTTGTTGTATAAATAAGTCCCTTATCTCTGTTACTACACTATACGGAAGTGGAAGTAGGACTGGAAATCTACGAGCGCCATTACTGAATGGTGTTTTTCACATTTTAGAGATGTCTATCTCTGCTGTTTCAAAAGTCCCTTGTCTATGCTGCTACACTGTGCGAAAATGAATGTAGGACTAGAGATTTATGAACGCCATTACTGAATGGTGTTTTTTCGCATTTCAGAATTTCAAGGATCAAAAGTCCTTGAAGCAGTAGTAAAAAGAAAAAAAGGGATAGAACAACGACAAATAAGTTCCAAAGATGGTAACAAATAAGCCTAAAGTGGCAGTAAGCTATAAGAACAACATATTGCCTGCCTATTTACAATCTAATCAATATAAGCATGAAATAACATACTTTAATCCTTCAGTATCAGAAAACCATTATGTGTACTAACTGTGAGTGTCGTGTGTATATGAGTATCACAGTGTGTTGGTGCCCCATGGGGTCCAGTGCATTAGAGACTTATGCGCTAATGTTCCATGTTCTTTTTGTTTGCTATAAGAAGCAAACCATATCCATTTTATCATTTAGCCCGGTTGGGGTCAAGGTCTGTAGTTTCCGAATCCAAAAAGCTTCCCTCTGGAGTAGGATTTTTGAGTTGTCAAAGCCTAATCGTTGCGGGAGTAATTCAATGATCTGAAATCTCAGCTGCGCGATAGTATGCCCAGCTTCCAACCAATGTTTCGCAAGTGGTGATGTCAAATTTTTGTTTCCGAATGCGGCTTTTGTGCTCTGAAAGCCGCAGTTTCAATTTTCGCTCAGTTTTTCCCACGTATAATAAGCCGCAAGGGCATTTGATGGAATAGACCACATGCTCGGAATTACAAGTTGAATTGTGTTTGAGCTGAATTTTTTCACCTGTCCGTGGATGTAGTAGGATGTTTCCAGGTATTACATTATTGCAATTTTTGCAATTATAACATCGTGTAGTGCCTTTGTATGCTTCTTGTTGCGGGGTGGTGCCCATATTTTGTGTTGGTTTATTCAATAGCTCTTTCAAATTCTGCGCTCTCTTGTACGCAAACAAGGGCTTATCACTGAACAAGTTTCCAAAATCCTTTTCCACTTGTACAATCTCCCATCTCTTCAGAATAATGCGTTTGATATCTCTGGATGCAGTGGAATATTTTGAAACAAACACCATTCTTTTATTTTCAATCCGTGTTTTTTTCTTTAAAAGATCCGCCCTCGGAATTGCCTTGATCTTGTCTATGTGTGCTTCCAGCAGTTTTTTCGGATATCCTCTGTCTAGATATCGTTGCTTCTGTTCTTCAATATGTTTATCACAACTCTCCTTATCAGAAGATATTCTTTTAATTCTCATAAATTGGGACACTGGCAAGTTATTAATGAGATTTGAAGGATGAAAACTTCCATACAGTAGTGCGGTGTTCTTATCTGTAGGTTTTTTATGGAGGGTAGTACTAATTGAATTACCTTTAAGTTCTACCCATACATCCAAAAACGATAAGGCTGTCTTACTGATAGTGTGTGTGAATTGAATTCTGGGATTTGCAAGGTTTAAACTCTTGATGTTTTGAATTAGATCTGCAATTGGCCGTTTCCATATTATGAAGATGTCGTCAATGTATCGCTTGTAGTATATAAGTCCCTCTTGCCAAGTATAGTCTTCAAGAATATAATCCAATTCAAACTTAGCCATGAAGATGTTGGCATATATACAGGCCCCCGGAAAACCCATTGCTGTCCCCGTGAGTTGTATGTAATAATCATTTTCCCATGAAAAGTAGCTGTTTTCCAAGCAGAATTCCAGCAGTTGCAAAATTAGACATTTCAATTCTTCAGGCTTGTCGTCCCGAAGTAAAGCCCATTCCATGGCTTCTAGGCCTTGTCTGTGGGGAATAGATGTGTACAATGATGTCACATCAATTGTACATAGGGTCCAGTCCATGGCTTCTTCTGTGTTGATGGTTGATAGACTCCGTAAGAAGTCTGATGTATCTTCCAAATAAGTTGGCCAATTTCGGATGAATGATTGCATGTGAGCATCGATGAAAATGCCCAAATTCTCGAAGATAGACGAACAACCAGACACTATAGACCTGAATGGGGGATTCCTTAGATCTTTATGCACTTTTGGCAAAAAATATATCCTTGGTCTCCTAGGATAAATTTGTCTCAAGTAGCGTTTAGTCATAGTGTTCAACCAACCTAGTACTTCTGACTTGTCCAGAATTACATCAAGATTTTTGGTAATTTCAATAGTTGGATCTCCTTCTAGTTTGGCGTAAGTATTCACATCCTGTACATGTTCAAATCCCTTCCTCACATAAAAATCCGAATCCATTATTATGAGTCCTCCTCCTTTGTCGGCTTTCTGGATTACGATCTCCTTGTTGCTAATCAATGTTTGGAGAGTACTGTATTCAGACCTTGTTAAGTTGTTGAGTTTCCTCTTGTATTGAATCTTGCTGAGATCTGCCTTGACTAGCAGCTCAAAAGTATCCAAACTTTTGTGAGAGATTGGAGCCATAAAAGTGCTTTTAGGTTTGAATTTGACAGAAGTGTTGTCTTCATTCTCAATGGGGTTAAGTATTGTGAAAAAATGCTTCAATCTCAAAATCCTCATAAATTTAAAGAGAGCTATTTCAGTTTCTACTTGGTTCGTGTGGTAAGTATTGACAAAAGTTGTTCCTTTATTAAGCAGTTTCTCCTCAGATTTAGTCAGATGATGATTAGAAATATTAATCACGAGGTTTTGGTCTGACTCCGTAGACCCGTTTTTTAGTTTTCTCGTTCCTTTTCCTTTTCCTTTTCCTCATTGCGTTTTTTGTCGCTCACTAGAGTTGGTATATCCGGTGGTTTGCTCTGGGCATGGCCCTTCTCTAAAAAAAGATCAGATGTTGGTGCAGATGCACTCTCTGCCCCGGGAGTCGAGTCTTGCTGTCTTGGTTTACGCAATTGTTGTTTATCCATGGGTTGTCTGGTGGAACTAGTGTCGCTATTGGACACTCCACTCTCCTCAGATGAAGTTGCTTGTTGTTTCTTACCAGTGTACCTCCTTTTTGCATATATTTCAGCCCAAGTATAAGCTTCGTTTAATTTATAATCAATAGTGTCGTGATTAAATTTGCGCAGTTTTGTCTCCTGTAACTCTTTCCCATATTTGTCAAGTTTAATTTCTAAATCTTCCAGAAATTTACTCCATGGCTCTTCCTCCATTCTAGTAGACAGTTCTTTTTTGGCATTAAATATCTCTTCCTCGAGATCTCGAATGGTTTTAGCTAATTCTTCAATCAGAAGTAATATGAGATCGAGCGAACACTTATTGAGTATTGAGTATTTCAAACCACTTCTCCATAAATTGAGGATTATTATTCAGCCTGTATAGCATGGGTCTAATGGCTAACCGCAACCCCCTTGGGATTTGTCTCACACGGTGATACTGTATTAGTGTTGACGCATGCAACCGCTGGTTCAGTTCACGTCTAGTTAGATATTCTAATTGTTTGAGTTGTTGTGCAACAGATCCTCCTTGAACATCAAAAGTTTTTGTTTCCTTAATTAATTTATAGATTTGTGTAGCCTCTTCCGCAGTATATCCCTTGGTGTTTGCTCTATTGTCTGTAATTCCGGCGATTGATTCGAACGACATCTTAACGTGGTGCAAGCTCCCGTGTTGCAGTAGAAGATATAACAATGTATGTGAGCGGGTGCTGCACTCGGATAATCAATTTCTGTAGAAATTGATTATCAGAGTGCAGCACCCGCTCACATACATTGATATTTCAAAGATGGACGTTTGCAATAATTTTGGTACATTAACCTTTATAATGGAAGGAGGATTTATAGCACCTCTAACAGGTAGCCCTTGGACAAGAGACGATAGGTGTTGTAAAAAAATAAGGGCAACGTATTGAACTTCCTGGTGGCTGTATCTGTAAGATAATCCTAGATTTAGCACAATGGGGCTCCATGGGCCTAGCTGAAGGACAGGCTTGATCAGGGATAGACAAAGAAGTGGGGCATACTACAGAATAAGGAGCAGCCACCTTGCTAGAAGAGGGAACAGATATATAAGATTTAATCAGAGATAGTGTACTGGTTTCCAGTCCTCCAGTGTCCATAGTGACTACTTTTGCTTGATCAGTGAGCAAACCAGTGATTTTAATAGCCCCACTTAATTTCTTTAATCAGCAATTAGGGTGGTATAATAGGCATTGTTGTGTGAGGTAGCTGTAGGAACTTTAGATGACCTAAGTAGATTTGTTGTTGGCAACATCTTATCCACTCAGTACTTCAGATAGAACAGCAAAATAATTGCTACATATTAGTGGATCCTCAATTAAAGATTGTGTTGTTTCGGGAATCAAGCCAGTCGGAACACATCGTGATAAAGGAGGTTCCTCCCCATTTAAAGAAGCTGACTGTGCCTGTGTGTTTTGTATATTGAACATCCTGGGTTTCTTTTACCATTTGGCTGCTTATACTCTTGAAAGAGGAAAATGCAATCACAGGGTAGTCTGTTTTAGTCAGCGCAGATGTTAAAATAACTTTGGAGTCTCCCAGTAAGTTATCAATTCTATCAAGCACATGATTGCCACCTGCAGTATGCTTTCTTTTCTCAACTTTCTTGAGCCCCAATCCAACTCCTCTGCTTTTCTTTTCCCCATTACATTTTTTTTTTTTTTTTTTTTTTTAAATATTTTTATTTTTCCCCTTTTTCTTGTTAACTTGCACATTAGATTACAAAACAAAACAAAACTGAACATTTTTACATTTTACAGAGTATAACTGGTTTGACGCTTTTCAAATCATAAACCAAAATACATTTATAACACCAAATCATATAGCAGAAGAACCGAACCTTAAATCTCCATCACTTACTATACCATCCTCCCTTTCCATATGTTTATTGGTTCCCAAATTTTCAACCATTACATATAAAGATTTAAGCACGTTAATAATGCCCAAAGTTTAAACACCTTCACAACAAAGACAAAAAACAATCAGGAAATCACTTACTTAAAACACTTAAATTAGACAACTTAGTACAACAGTGAAAAGAATATCCAGTAGTATAAACATCTGGCATAAAACAAAACAGTACCTTAAATAAGCCAAAAACAGAACTGAAAGCGGAGGTGGCTCAGCCTAGCTTCCTCCGGGGTTCGATTGGAATAGACTGTCTTGCCACGGGCCCGGGCTTCACCTGGGCGTGGCTCACACAGTGAGACTGCAGCAATCCCTTCTTCCCCACTGTATGAGTCACAAGTATGAGGGGAGAGGGGGGTTGTGGGATACGTAGTCCCCAGCTGCATTGGACACACCTTCAGCGGCTTTCTCCCTCAGAGCATGGCATGTAGCTTTTAATCACTTAGTGTTTTGTGTATTGTTGCCAATATTCAAAAGGTGCAATTCGGGGAATGTGTGGTGTTTACAAATGTTTCATCTTAGCTAAACCAAGACAGGAAGACTGTTGCACTGTTTTATTCACGAAATTCATTTGATGTGGTATAAAGCATGCTCTAAATAAGGTCTCTTGTAGCTGAACACTCCAATCTCTTATTCACCAGACGGGAGCAAGAGTGAGAGCGAGAGTGAGCGAGCGAAGCAAGTAGCTACGGAGCTGCGGCAGCTACGGAATGGCTGTGAACCGAAAAACCCGTGGAGGGAAAGTGGCTGGCGTCGGCCTTAGCGTGGGGACTCGCTCCGTGCATTTCAGGCTTCGGGCTGCGCGTCACCGTTCCCACAGTACCAGCACCAGCGGAGTGCGAGCTGGGACACGGTACCTGGCGCTGGCGTTGGGAGAACGTCGTTGAGAGAACGTCACCTGGTGGAGGCGAGGCGCTTGTGTGAGGAGTCAAGACCTGTGAGTCGCCGCGCAGGAGCGCCCACCAGGAGAGCAAGGGAGCCGAGGTGAGCCATCCATCGCACTTCCTTCCTCCCTCCCCCGCCTCTTTCCCAGCTGCACAATTCCGCTCAATTCCGCCTTCAGAAAGAGCAGAAGTGCCCTCTCTGCTAGTGACAGCGAGGAGCAAAGGCAGTCGTGAGCTGTCAGAGAGAGCTTCGAGTACATTGCAAAGGCGCCGAAAAAAAATGCTGATTTATTGAAAGCACCACTGAAAAGCCTCACCGAAGCCACAGACAGTGACCCTCCCCACCTGGCCCCCTTTCAACAGGCAGAGGCGTGGCGACCGGACTGTCTACATAGTAACGGTGCCATTTACCCCCGGACCGCCGCTCAAGCAGCTCTGGGGCATTGGCGCATTGGGGGGATGCTAGCTGCAGGCGCTGGCAGCAGAGGGTGGCTGCCGGCAGTAGGAGAACTGAGGCTGTAAGGGCAGAGGCTGGAGGCAGGCATTGAGGATCCAGCCAAGCCCTAACCTCCCACATCGCCAGATCAACTTATACTGCCGCCCATTGTATGTGGATTCCATTCGCCAGGAGGGAGGCATAACGCTGTACAGCGAGCGTAAAGGGGGTAATTAACCGCTGGATAAGCGCCGTATCGCACCAACAGTGGAAAATCACTTAAAGCGACGCTGCAACTTCCCACTGGCTACTAACTACTAACTGCTACATCTTGCATGGTTTCTTGTCCACTACCCCTGCCTCATTACAATCTCATCAAATTCTCCACGCCATCGCCATCGTAGAGGCACTGTGTTCCACCAGGCTCCAGCACACTTCCGGCAATTTAGACTTCACAATGCAGTCACATCTCACCATCCTCCCGGACGGCAGCTGCTCCTATTTAGTGGGGGCAGACAGGCTTGGGAGGGGGAGTGGAAAAGAGCGGAGTCGGAGGCAAAGGCTGGTGCGGTGTAGGTGGAACTGGTGGTACAGACACCAGGCTGCAAGGATACCAGAAAATCATCCAGACAGCCCTTAAAGGATGAGATCAGGTAGGGTAAGGAGGTCACCAAAACAAAAAAAACAGACCCCAAAGGCAAAGAAATCCCCACCAGTTGACCAGTGCAAAGCAGATCAGGAAAAAACATCACCAAAGGAAACGGATACAAAAAAAGGGCTAACAAGAGTGCTATCCACCCAGCTTATCTCTCCAATTGCATCAATGTTCAGAAAAAAGCAGGGCGAGAGAGAGAGACTAGAGGCAAACAAAGCTTTTTTCTTTTTGAAAAATCCAGGAGCCACTCTCCTTACGACCCAACAATCTCTTCCGGGTCTACCTACACCTTTAACCCCTGAGAAGGTCTCCTGCAACAAAGGCCCAAAATCAATATTCATGAAACTAACTCCCCAGGTACCTTGGGCGAATTCAACTAGCTCACCTGGCCGAAATAGTTACCAGTATGAATTCATAGCAATGGCCCATACGCAGGACGAACTCGGAGAAGGTCTCGACCAGGAAACCACCCTGCCGCAAATACGCAGTACAAAAGACATTTCTGCCCTGGATTTGAGTAAAACACAGGCAACCGGAATCGCAATAGAGACCACCCTAGATAGTAAGAGGACGAAGGAAGTATTGACGTGCACAGAATAATCAACATTCAACGCAGAACTCAAAACACCAACAGTAGCATTAACTTTTTTTGAAAAATTCTCAGAAATCAATTCACAAAACCCCCCAACAGTACCTCAAACACAGAAATTACTTAATAAAGAGCCCCAGATATTTAAAGCCCAGATACACAGGGAACAAAACACAACCCAAATGGATTTGACCAGTCAGAACACTTCAGAAACATCATGGCTGAAGCTATTAAACTTCACATCAAGTCCAACATTAAATAACGAATTAACGCAAGACACAAGTAAAAACAAAGGGGAAAAAATATGGGGGAAATAAAATCATCAAGCCCCACAGTAAGCCTCACACCAAGCCCAACAATTAACAAGGAAAAGCGGCAAAACACAAGTATAACCAACTACAAAAGGGAAGAAATCTCAGAAAAGAAACTAGGCAACACAAACGAGGAAGGGCAGTTTACCCAACTGCAAAGCAAAGGAAAAACAGTGGAAAATCCCAGAGATGGAAGAACTGTTACTCCAAAACCGGGCAACTCCTCACTTCCCCAAGAACTAGCTGATTTGTCATTCAACCAGAATTACGAACAGAGCACTAGAGTAAGCAACTCAGGGTTGTTTCTCTCTACAATAGAAACACTTCAATCAACAGTAAAGGCTTTAAACTGGCAATCCGACAAAATGGACATCCAAGTCGACACAATGAACACCATAGCCCACTACATTGCGGGGATCGACAATAAATTTAGTAAACTAAATAATCTAATAATAACAGCTCAATCAAAGTATACGCTGGAACAGAGTCCCTGCACCTGCGGTCCGATCATAGATAAATTAAATCTCCTTCCCAATCTACTAGAACAAATACTGGCTGTAAGAAAATCAGATTCACATTTCTCCAATGAAAATTCAACCAAGAAAATTATCGATCACAACCACGCTAACAGTCCAGAAACAGTAAATTTAACCAAAAAAATTCCTGACCATAATATCCTTAAGATCCCAGAAACGGATAAATCTAAACGAAAAAACAGGGAAGAAATAAGTCCAGCAGTGAACATAAGTTATGTTATGTTATGTTACTTCGGTTTATATAGCGCCAGCTCAACAACAGGTCTCAAGGCGCTCCAGACCAAAGAAAACACACTTTATTCCTACTAACAGAAACTTAGACCAGATTGTCGGTGTAACTTGTATGTCCAAAAGCCTCTCTAAACAGAATCGTTTTCAACTGTTTCCTGAAACAAAGAAGATTCGACTCCTTACGCAAAGACACTGGTAGCTTGTTCCATAACAGTGGGGTAAGTATGGAAAAGGACCTACCTCCTTTTGTGGCTAAGTTAAAGCGGGAGCAAGTCAACAATAAGGCATCAGATGATCTTAAGATGCGTTTCGGATTGTAGAGCTATAAACGATCCTTAATATAGCCAGGTGCTTGCCCATGAATTGCCTTGTGTGCAATGCACAAGCTCTTGAATTCTATCCTCTGCTTCATAGGAAGCCAGTGGAGCTTAGACAATAGAGGGGAAGCATGTGATCTTCTCGGAAGTTTAAAAATTAGGCGAGCTGCGTCGTTCAAAACGACCTGCAATCTTTGGATCAAGTTCTTTGGTAGACCCAAGTACAGGACATTGCCATAGTCCAATCTTGATAATATAGTGGCCGAAACCACTGTCCGGAGCATAGATTCGGATAACAGAGGGACTAGTCGACGCAGTTGCCTAATTAGGCCAGTACAGGTGCTCCAAACTCCAAACAAAATAACTTCCTTAACAAGGTGACAAAAAAAACGGGAAAGGAAAGCAAGGAATAAACAACCAACAGGACACGCGGAAGAAGGTACCAGAATATTCCCCATATTCACCTCAGCTATAAACAAGGAGGAAACACCAAATACGACGATTCAATCCAGCGTCTCATTTGATCAAACACACAACTCATCAGGACAAGAGCTCCTAGTAAAAAAAGAAAGGGAGGCCCTTCGCACAGAGACGATAAGCAACGCTGGCATATGCACAGTATTAACGGCTATAGGCGAAACAAACAACAGAGACGCACAGCCGAGGTTGGTCTTGGGCAACGGAACACAGATAACTGAAGCAGTGGAAAAAGGAAGCTGCATAGAAACCGGCAGTACATTACAATCAACCGGCCCTCCAGGCCTACCTACAACCTCAGAGATTCCCGGAAAAAGCCAAGAGGTGGCCGAGAACAAAAAACGAACACCAGCCAGACAAAGATGTGACGTCTCCCAAAAAAAACGACAAGAAGGAATGAAACACTGCCTACAAGGCAGAGAAGAAACAATCCTAAGACAAAGCAGGCCTCAAGGCACGTTACAAGATTCCACAACAGAGGGCATACCTACCAACGTAAATAATAACCAGGAGGTACCATCAAAAATAAATGAAAGAACCACAAACAGTAAAAGCCAGGTCTGGGGTGGAACAAATCTACCCCCCACTGCGGGTATAAAAATACTACTAAGGCACGGAGTCCGTCACATAAAATTGAACCGCAACGAGGACGTCACTCCAGGGAGAGGAACAGAGTCTGATTACATCAGAGCCCCCCCAGACAAACTCAGCCACAAATGGAGGCTCAACAAAAGAGAATAACCAGACCAAAACGACCACGATATCCCAGCGCGCACAAGTAATCAATACCCACGGAATACAAACATCTGCCGGGACCGGGCCACACTGCAAAATCAGCCCAGACAACTCACCGGAACTAGGGAAAGGCCCTGAGAACTGGTCTAGCAATGACAACTTGCATCTCAAACAACTCTCTTTTACCCCGGAATACGAAACTCAGGGGCAGCACGACATTCTCAACAGGGGAAATTTGTTCAAACTTTACGCCAACATTGAAGGGCTTCAACATCTAACTAACACGGACCTACTCTCAGTCAAATTCTGCAAGCAAGATACAACTAGCTCATTGGAACAAACATTAACAACATGGCGAACAGCAGAAACCGCCCAGTTAATACTATCCTTCAGAGAGAGGTTCGATTCATGGGGTATAAGACTTTCCATGCCGGTAAAACCACGCTACCCAGGCCCTCTTGAAGCTCGTCCGGCGACAAAAGGGAAAAAAGAAAATTGGATAGAAAGAAAGGAGCAGGCAATCTCAGTACTACGGAACGCTAGAGGGAACAGCCCTTCATCAACAACCCATCCCCTAACTACAACAGGTAATCAAATAAACTCCAAGGATGACGCCGCCTACTGGCGCTGGCTAACAGATACATTAAACAAACAGAAAAATAATTGACCTCCCAAAAAACCTCAAAAGTACAGCACCCAGGAAATCTTCCACCTATTGTCCTGGAATATAGCCGGAGCGAGGAAATGGATGGAAGAAGGCTTGCCCCCTCACAACTAGACAGCATGTGATATCATTGCCCTCAAAGAAACATGGGCATTGGAGGAGCTACCTCTTGTTGTATACACCCACTTCAATATACCAGCAAGGAAAAATTTCCTCTACAGTCGACCGAAAGGGGGATTATCAGTTTATATTGCGTCGGACATCAAGATCAACTCAGAACAAATAGCCCCTCATGGGCCAAACATGCAATTAATAAAACTAACTATGCCAGGCAGACCAACTCCGACACTTCTGGTTAACCTCTATGCACCTCCAAAGGCGAAAGAGAAACAAGCCACATTGGATCAGCTAGTATCCACAATCAGGGATACTCGAAACAATAATCCACCCTGGGATATCATAGTAACAGGTGACTTTAATTCAAATTTAATCTATAGGCCCAAGGATGATGAGATTATAGCAGCTGACAACGAATTTTGGAATGTCAAACCTCAAACTCAGCTGCAAACAGAGCGATTCGATCCAATTGGTCGAAAACTGGTAACTAGCCTGGAATTCCTAGGGCTGCGGTTCCTTAACGGAAGAACCAAAGGTGACAATCCACCACAGTACACCCATCTAGGAACCTTGACGGCATCAAGGCTCGATTACACAGCAGTCTCTCTTCCACTATTGCCATTTGTCCAGCAATTTTCAATAGAACTCACCTCAAAAAGTGATCATTCATATCAGCATATTCATTTCAATTTAAAACTGACCAAATATCACAGTTGCAATACAGTGGGAGATAACCTCACGACCACTAATTTAAAACGACTTAACTGGACAACGGCCAACATCGATGAGCTGCAGGCAAATGTGCAGAGACTAAAAATAGAGGGTGAGGGAACAACAGGTACCCAAATACAAAAATGGGAGAGCTTTACGGAAAAATTACCAGCAAATACGTCCGTTCCAAATAAAGCACAACCTCCGAATAAGAAAATTCCTCTGCCAAAGAACCTGGCAAAACTCAAAATAGAGATAAGGAGAAATGCCAGAGCATTAAAAAAGACAACTACGTCATCCAAAGACTGGGTCCAAAGACAAAACCTCAAGAAAGAATACAAAAAGAAAATATGGGAACACAAAAGATCTCTGAAAGATGACTTCTGGGCAAAACTACTCTGCACCGCCAAGAACACCAACTCAAACGCATTTTGGAGGATTATTAACAGCTTAAATCACCCTTCAAATCCAACATCATCCAATGTCCAAGAAGCGGACTGGGTCGCGTTTTTAACAGAGAGGTTCGCAGAGATAACACTAGACCAGCCTAACTCAGGGGTAATCCAACAAACTACCAATGAAGTGGCCCAAAAAAGAAAAGGGAGTATCACTCCCAGCGGTGGAATTAGAACCTCTTGCATGCAATCATCAAACAATAAGGATGAACGCAGAGAAAACCCATCTCCAGACGGGGATCTTTTAGTAACCAGGCTTTACCGTGACGTGGTTAGCCCACGGGAAAAGAAGGACGTAGCAAACAAGGTCAAACAAGCAAGGTACAGTGAAGAGGACATAAGAAGAATCATAAGGAAGTCACGTGGCAACGGAGCTCCAGGGCCGAATGGGATCCCTCCAATAGTCTACAAAACTGATCCGGACTTTTGGTGCAGGAAGTTAAAAAAATTATTTGAAGAGATAACAACAGTAAACGAAATACCGTCAAGTTGGCAGGGCTCCATAATCTCACCAATCTTTAAAGGAGGAGACAGAACATCCCCAGCTAATTACAGACTGATCGCCCTCCTAGACGTGGAGGCGAAGTACTTTGCATCCCTCGTCCTGGAAGATCTAATAAACTGGTCCGACGAGACAAAGAGAATACCGCTGAACCAAACAGGCTTCAGGAAAGGAACTGGGACACTGACAAATATTATGTCTCTCTCAGTGCTAGCCGATAAATATCCTGAAGAAAACAGCCCCTTCACCTGTGTTGTATTGACCTAAAGGCAGCATTCGACAGTGTAGATCGGAACATCTTATGGAGGAAACTGCGCAGTTGGAACATCCCGGATAAAATCCTGAGAGGGATCTTACTCCTTTTTTCCAACACTTGGATGGCAGTTAAATTGGGGAATGGAACACGGCTCTCAAGGAAAATTAATACCAGCAAAGGTCTAAAGCAGGGCTGTGTCCTAGCCCCCCATCCTTTTAATCTTTTTATGGCAGACCTAACACCAAGTCTGAATAAGATCCTATCCCATCCACCTGAACTTGGCTCCTTTCCGCTAACTCATCTATCTTTAGTGGACTACGTGGTACTGTTGAACCTAACGAAGATTGGCATCCAAAGGTTATTAGCAGGGCTGGCAGAATTCATAATAAACAACAACCTGGAGATAAACACAACAAAAACAAAAACGATGCTCATCACCAGGCGGCGGACAGCCAGCGCATACATCTACCTGGAGGGAACAAAGCTAGAGGCCGTGTCCAACTTCAAGTACTTGGGCTTCTACTTTGATAACCGACAAAGCCACCAGCAGTAAATGTCGTACATCACTCAGAGATCAAACTCACTCTCATTTGCTTTTAGATCTTTGGCTAAAAAGCTCTCGGGCCATCGTATAAACCTCTACTGGCAACAATAAAAGCAAAAGTTCTTCCAACCCTGTCATATGGCAGTGTAGGATTGCATGGGAAAGACGCAGATCTGCTCAACAAAATGCAGACAGCCATCTTCAAATCCACCTTCCATTTACATCAGGGAGCCTCACCAGCTCAGACGAGGTTAGAATTCGGAATAATAAACGAGACACTGGGAAGAAAGTACGCAAGCATTAAGTACTGGTATACACTGAAACAGAACACGTCAGCCTCGGAATTGCACCAAGCACATGGGAAGAAATAAGATCTGATGTTAATTCCCCATACAATCAGTATCTTGAAAAGGCCATAACTGAGACCGGAACAAGAAAACTTTGGGAACTCAACTTGCCTTACCCGGCGTTCAAACATGCTTTAAACAAGTCGATAAAATTTCACTCCCTCTTACTCGATAAAGCCACGTTTAGTGCCAGAAAACACACATGGATGGTCATATCAAACTACAAAACACTTGTGGCAGCCCCATATCTAACAATCACATTCCCAGCTCATAGAAAACAGAAATTGATGGGACTCCGTTTGGGGAAATTTCCATCGATTATGGACCAACCAATCTGGGTGCACGACGGACCCAAAATCTGTAGACTATTTATTTTTAAGGTTTTATAGAGCGCGTAGTAACCCTAGAGCATCCCAGCGCTAGAACCAGAACTCAGGAGAGGCCAGAATCGAAGGGGGGGGGATTTAAGGAAAGAGAAAGGTTTTCAAGGCCTTTCTGAATTGGAGAAGATTAGGTTCAGTTCTCAGTCGCAGAGGAAGGTTGTTCCAGTGTTTGGCCATGTGGACCGAGAAGCGGCGTCCTCCGGACCGGGCCTTTTTGACTCTGGGAACAGTGATGAAGTTCTCTCCGCCTGAGCGGAGGACCCTACTCGCATTGTAAGGGATGATGAAATCCTTGAGGATGGGTGGGCCTTTGTCATGGAGGGTCTTATGGGCCAGACAGAGGGCCTTTAAAGCCACCCTTTCTCTGACTGGGAGCCAATGCAGGAGCTTCAAGGCTGGCTTTGCCGAGGATCTGGCGGGGGTGTCGGTAAGTAGGCGGGCCGCGGCGTTTTGGACTTTCTGCAGGGTATTGAGGGTGGCTTCGGGGGCACCCAGGTAGATTGCGTTGCAGTAGTCCAGCCTCGCCATAATGAGGCCCTGAATCAGGAGTTTCTTGGAGGTAGCGGGGAGCAGGGGGAAGACCTTTCTGCAGGCCCTAAGGAGTCCAAAGCAGATTCCTGCCGTTTTTTTGGCCTGTGATCTGAAGCTCAGGTCCTTTTCGAGCCATACGCCCAGGCTCTTGACCTCCTCCTTCGGTGTAGGGGGGTCACCTAGACAGACGGGCCAGATGTCAGGCGGCAGGGAGGGCTCTTTATGTCCGAGCAGCAGGATCTCGGTCTTGGACCCGTTCAGTTTCAGTGCCGAGGAGTTCATCCAGTTATGAATTTCCGAGAGACAGCTGTGAAGGTCGGGTGGGGATTGGTGCGGGTGTGAGAGGGTTACCACCAGCTGGGTGTCGTCGGCGTAGTTGATAATCGAGACGCCGAACGGGTTGACCAGTTTCTCCAGCGGGGACATATACACGTTAAATAACGTAGGGCTAAGGGATGAGCCCTGCGGTACTCCACAACGGAGGGGGATTGCGGGGGAGTGGCTGTCATTCTCCCAGACTTGGAAGGAGCGTCCGTCTAGGAAAGATTTTAGCCACTTCAAGGCCGTGCCCCTTACTCCGATGTCTCCCAGTCGTTGGATTAGGGTGTGGTGGCTCACAGTGTCGAAGGCCGCACTGAGGTCCAGGAGGATCACTGCCACTGATCCTCCCGTGTCCAGAATGCTTCTGGCCTTCTCC
This sequence comes from Lissotriton helveticus, assembly GCF_964261635.1. Taxonomy (NCBI): domain Eukaryota; kingdom Metazoa; phylum Chordata; class Amphibia; order Caudata; family Salamandridae; genus Lissotriton; species Lissotriton helveticus. The sequence goes on from NC_136057.1 coordinate 243,523,500, forward strand.
ACTGCTGCCAGGAGGGCTGTGTCAGTGCCCTGTCCTGGACGAAACCCTGTCTGGGAGGTCCCGAGTAGGTTGTTGCTCTCAAGGAATAGTGATAGTTTTTTATTCACTAGCTTCTCCGTGATCTTGCTATTTCCTGGGAGGAGGGAGATAGGTCTGTAGTTGGCTAGGTCCAGGGGGTCTAGAGAGGGTTTCTTTAAAAGGCCTTTGACCACTGCCGCCTTCCAGCTAGGAGGGACTAGACCCTGCGAGAGGGAGGAATTAATGAGGGACGTGAGGGGGGGGATGGTGCTGGACACTTTTTTCAGAAAACGGAGGGGGGCGGGATCGCGAGGAGAGCCACTTATAATTGTAGCCAATGTCGCGGCTACCTCTTCCGTAGACACTGGGCCAAAGGTGTCCAGAAAGGGTAGGTTGCCATCAGGGGAGTGAGGGCAGTAAATGGGAGATTTAGAAGGATCCCCGCCCAGGTTGTCAGCCGTGATTGGGGGTAGGTCCGCGAGAATTTTTTGGATTTTCTCGTCGAAGAAGGTGGCAAGTTTAATGCATTTGCTTTCCGCTGCTTTGGGGTCCAGAGGTTTTACTGGGGGGTCTGGGGCCTGGAGGAGTTCCTTAAGGACGGCAAAGGTTTCATGTGCCGAGCAGGCGGCGTTTTTAATTCTATCTTCGTAGAAGGCGCTTTTAGTATTGAGGAGTTCCGTTTTATAGGATTTTAAAGAGGCCCGAAATATATCTTTTTTGTCTGCCTTTTTATCTTTCCTCCATAAGCGTTCGTTCCTCTTACATTCCTTCCGTAGTAAGTTTAATTCGGGGGCGTACCAGGGGGAAAGGGTGACTCTCTTGGTACGTTTGAGGGTGCTGGATTTCGGGAGGATGTCGTCCAGAGATTGGGAGATCCATGTGTTAAATTTGGTGTCAGCAGTGATAGTGTCTTGAGAGGGGGGAGGGGTATCTTCACTTAGTTTAGCTGCCCATTCCTCTGGGACCAGTTTATGCCTGCGTCTAATAAGGGTTCTGAATTTAGGAGGTTGAGGTGGAGGGATGTTAATGTGCCATTCGAAGGGGACCAGGAAGTGGTCGGTCCAAGGGAGGGGGACGTGGGGGCGAGTGCTCAGATCTTGGATGTTAGTGAATATGGGATCGAGTAGCTGTCCTTTGTCGTGAGTCGCCTGTGCGTTTTTTAGGCCGAGGCCCATAGAGGAAAGATCTTGTAGGAGTTCTACAGCCTGTTTGTCGACCGGGTCCAGGAAGTGGATATTGAGGTCCCCCAGTAGGAGATAGTTGGAGGAAGTCGTGCAGTCCATGGTGATGTGGTCAGTGAGTTTGCTAGGAAAATCGGTGAGTTGGCCAGGGGGGCGATATACAAGCATTCCCGACAGGGATGTTACTGGGGAGATTTGGATGGAGAAGTGGCAGCTTTCACAACCTTTGATGTTACCATCCGAGATTCTACAGGAGAACACGTCCTTAGATATTATGGCTAGGCCGCCTCCTCTACCAACTGGTCTATTCAATGAGCAGATAAGATAGCCCGGAGGGAGTGCTAGGACTATATCAGGGCCATTGTTGTGAGTAAGCCATGTTTCAGTGAGAAACAGAATGTCCATAGCGTGGTCGCATGTTTAGCGAGCAATCTGCAGTTGAGGAGGCCTAGTTGTAGTCCGCCTGGTGCCGAGTCTGTGCCAGGAGGGTTGCAGAAACTGCAAGGGAGGAGTAATGAGGACTTCATTCATCTTGTCTGTATCTGCCCGAATCTAGCTCAAGCTCGAAGCTCTCTTTTAAAAAAGTCTATCAACGAGCGGGGCATAAGAACGTGCAGATCTGCAATTATGGCAACCTTGAACCCAGTAGACATGCGATTGAACTGCTTACTACTAAAGTTCCTTGCAGCCCATACCCAAGCGGTAAAGCACACCTTGGCACCCTGTCCACAAAAGGATAACATAACTGAGGTAGCTCGGGGAGAGAGCTCTCTGGAACATTAAAAGAGAAAAAAAAACAAGAACTTCTGCACTAAGTTAGACAGACTGTATTTTAATTACACTTTATTCTATTCTAAATAACAAACTTGGTATTAGACTGAGATTGCTCTAGAACATACCAACAGAGATCGCACTTAAATATCAAGAAATTTTAAACATATTAGTCGACTCTTTTAAAATGTATTGTTGTGGTTTTAATTAACTGAAACAATACAAAATGTTCACTTATTCACCAGACTGATTTTGTGTCTTTTGTGCCTCTCCAAAAGTAGAAACCCTGTATAGATTGCTGGGAAATAAAGGAAGCAGAGTAAATCATCTTGATATTTGTGAGCATATACATCTTTGCAAGTGTAGGTGCAAGTCTGTACTAATAAGAGGCTGGGTCTGATGTGTCAAAACCACAAACATATGCAAACTTCTTTGCATTTATTTTTTAACTGCATTCCGGTGGTGTTCCACTATGTTCTTATTGTCTGTAATTATAAACAGTGCATGGGATACTAACTTTGTGTAAAAAATTGGTGATCACAATGTTGCTAACAGAAAATGTTGCTAAAGTAAAATATATCATCATACAATTCATATTTAGAAAATGCAGCTGATTGCTCTAGATCTGAATGCAAATCATGTACAGTTTCAATGTCTCAAACATCAGAGAAAATACTAGAGGTGCTGATAGTTAATGAAATCTTAAATAAATATGGAAGTTGCAAAAATTCAGTAGTGTGAGAAGTTAGCCTGGCATATGATGTCCACTAGTTCTAGTGGGCACCTTGCACCAGTCTAATCGACCCTTGTTGATGATGGTTGTAAAGTCAACCTTATAGAAAGATATCCTAGTGGCAATATGAACCAGAAGTCTTCAGGCTAAGACCAGTAGGCGAGTTAAGCAAGTTGTTTTACCATATATAATCCCTTGAATACCAAATGAAAGGACACCACACAAGGTATATATCAAATATATATAAAACAACCCCTATGCACTCTTTATGAGGTCAGAGGTAAAAATACAATAAAAGTCACACAGTTAATACACAATAAGTTGCACAGTATACGTTATGCCCTAGGGGCCTCACTAACCATATACTAAGAAAGTGGTATAAGTAACAAGTGAGAGTTCGAAAGCAGGCCTAGGGCCTGTAGAATCGCTGGGGCTACACTAAACAACCAGTTGTTAGGAAGTAGGAGAACCATGGGAGCAGCGTGCAGTGTCTAAACACAGGCGCGGGTTCCTTTTGATTTTCTATGGTGTTCGTAAAAGTTACAAAATTAAAGATTAAGGACACTTCTGGATGGACTTGGATGGAGCCCTTTTAAACTAGGACACTTCGAGAGTCAAGACCCATGGGAGCACCGGAGTACTCGAGATACCTCACCCAGGGAAGCCGGGTGCATAGGTGTCTTTTCGTGTCGGGTTTCGTCGTCATTTTCTATGGAGAGCTGCAAAGAAGTGCTGCAGGCGACCAGAGGAAAAGTGTCCGGGTGGATCCAAGGGTGGATCGGAGATGTGAAGAACCTGAATAGGGGACAGAGTCTGGGTCACTAGCCAGTGATCAGGAAGGAATCAGGAAGGAACCAGGCAATGTCGGGTGCTTTAAGGTGAAGAAAGTGAGTTTGTCTCTTCAGCCACGAGGTCCAAGAGGCATCGATGATGACCAGGAGCTGAATTCGAGCTGTCTCATGATGGATCTAGATGACTGCAGCATCAGTTTCCAGATTGAACCCAACAAGCCTTGGCAACCGCAACCACAACCCACGCAGGATGTTGAGATTGGCTCTGTTGCAGACCAGCAAGATCTGTGGTGCTTTTCCTTCTGAGGGAAGCTGGAGCAAGCCTGGAACAACTAGGAAAGCAAAGTAGTTTCAAGATGGCGACTTTGGGGAGCTGGCTGGCTAATGGGCAAGGAGCCGGGAAGAAACGTCAAGCACAAATGTGAAGGCAGGTCCACAGGACACTCGCAGAGTGTGGGGGCCTGGGCTTCAGTGCAGATGATGCTCAGGGCTGGGGCTTCTCATACCCCAATGCACAACTTACTGAGGCTTCAGGAAAGAGTGCAGTTAGCAAAATGCAGGATGTCCAAGATGTCCCGTCCAACATCTCTTGTGTCTGCAACGGGTCTCAGCTTTGCTGTGGATGTGGATCGGGATCAGAGAAGTCTGGAAGTCTAGTTCGTGAGTCGCAGAGTCTACAGGTTCCAACGGCAGCCTTGAAACTGCAGATTGGCAAAGTTGCTGTTGGTGCCTGTTTGCACAGGGTGGTCACTCCTTGACCACAAGGGAGATGTTGTCTGTCTTCCAGTCAAAATGGAACATTGAAGGTCCAAGATATGTCTTTCAAAGATTCATCCAGGATAATCTAAAGTCCTGGGGACACAGCTCCTATACTTATACGAAGGATGGGGGCTGGATTACCTGACTAGGTCCCTCCTATGGGTGGACCTGAGAAGGGGGTGGTTACACCCCTTTCTCGTTGTCCAGTTTGTAAATGTAAATGTATGTAAATGTAAATGTAAATGTAAATGTAAATGTAAATGTATAGGCATTTATATAGCGCACTACTTACCCGTAGGGTCCCAAGGCGCTTCGACCGCTGCGAAACCCTTCCTGGCTTCCCTGAGAGATGGTCCCTTAATGGGTATCTCCAGGGTGAGACCAGGCATCCCCGGCGGTCTGGTGGGGCCGTTAGTGAAGATGAGGCAAGCTAATGCCCAGAGTTGCCGAGTGTGAACGCTGATCAGAGTGGGCACCGAGGCGAGAGAATTATCGAGTCCGCTGACCCTGGTCCAGAAACCTGCCGCGCCGGGAATCGAACCCTGGTCCCGGGCCGTCCTCTGCTCTCGGGTCTGCCGCCTCTAACCAGTGAGCCACACTACTTCACACAAGAGCTGGGGCTGGAGTGCCCGAGCAACTGGTTTGAACTGGGCTCTGCATGGAGTACCTTGTGTGCCCCAGGCAGTGTCTAGATGCATTCACTGAATGCAGCCCTCCCTGCCCCAATACACAAAACCCCTCTCTGGGGAGGTGGCAGCACCTCCCTGGACAGGAAACCTATTGTCCAGGCTTCCCCAGCCGGAGTTTCGTCCAGCAGCAGGAGGTCAGACTGGTGTCTGTGGCAGCAGCATCCATTTTGTGATGCTGAGGCTCTGTTTAACTTTAACCGGGTAAAGCAGTAACATACATGCCTTTTTTCACTAGAAGGGTGGAATGCTACCCCCGCTGCCAGAAGTGGTGGGGGGGGGGGGGGGTAGTATTCCAAAGTGTTTGACACCTTACACGACATGTTTTGATAAACCCAAACCAAAGTTAGCATTAACAGCGAGGATTATAATGCACTTAAGAGTATATGGTATGGCTATATCACAGAACAGCTGTAAGGAGATGGTTCCGAAAGCTGCAGAGGGGCTCAGCTCATGCTGGACCACCTTCTCACATAAAACCAAGCACTCTGCCTCCAGGATTGTCGAGGCCTACTATAGGAGTGGCTTATAGGTGTATATGTGTCTCTATGTAAAGTTAGATATAGGTATACTATATCTAAGTAAGGGGTGATTACACCACCTTACCCAGGCTGTGTGAACAGACCTGTGGTGTCAGTTTGGAAAGCAATCCAGGGGTGGCACAATACATGCTGCAGCCCCTGGTAGGCCTAGGGTACACCTATGCCCGGATGTATGACCTTACAGCGCATGTTTTTACCACGCATGCCTTTACAACGCAGTATATACAATGCATGCCTTTACAACGCATAGCGCTTTGGGGTGCTGGATAGTGAACAGTTTAATTTACTATTCCAACTCCAGTCCCCGTGGATAGTAGGGAAGGTGTTGGATAGTAAATTATATCTATTCCCTATCATAGAGCGCCCCCCAGCGCAATGCGTTGTAATGGTTTGCATTGTAAATACCACGTTGTAAAGGCACTATGTTGTAAAAGTTGCGTTGTAAAGGTTGTACACCCCTATGCCCTGTGTACCTATGGTACACTATAAAGGGGCTCACGAGGGTGACCCAGTAACCAATCTGGTATGCACCTAAAGTGCATGGTATCAAGTTAGAGAGAGAACAGCTGGGGTGTGGGTCTGATTAGCAGGCCACAGCGACATTAAAGTTGAAAAACCAGAGAATCACAGCAAAAAGTGGGGGTGACCATAGTAAGCAGACCCTACTCTCCTACAAGTAGGACCATACTCATCACATGATTCCCTGTCCCATACTACTCCTTCAGGAACTGGAACTGCTGTAATGCTCACCATAGGCAAGTCTCTAGTTCACGGTGTGATGATTCATGCGGTTTTAGAACCAAGTTCATGTGTTGGACTGAAGAGCTTTCTGAGAAATAGTGTCCATTCATAAGTCGAAAAAAGACAGTTACCAAATCAATCCCCAGTACCAGGAAAAGTAGTCCAATTGTGATGCATATATGTATCCAAGGAACAATGAAGTGTGGAGAAGTGTGGCTCACTGGTTAGAAGCGGCAGACCCTGAAGCAGAGGTCAGGCCTGGGACCAGGGTTCAATTCCCGACGCGGCAGGGTCTTGGGCTCAATGTCCGCAGACTCGATAATTCTCGCCTCGGTGCCTACTCTAATCATGGGTCCACTCTGCAACTCTGGGCAATAGCTTGCTTAATCTCCACAACGGCCCCAACAGCGCTGGGATGCCTGGCTTCACCTTGGGGGTGACAGACGCGGTGTGCCCAGGGTAGCGCCCAGAACTGTACCCAGGACATTGGAATCTGGCGGTCGGTGCTTCCATCAAGAAGGGCAACTTCTGGACCTGTAAAGAAAGGGGAGGTGAGAGGAACATATGATACAAAGCTGCTGCTGTAAATTGGCTACAATTCAGAAAAGGGGGTGGTGATGGACAGAGCATCTGAATTAAACAGAACACTCATACCCAGTCAAAAGATCAGGGCTTGATCCATCACCGTTTTTTAGCTCACTGCACCATCCCAGTTCAGAACCTGGCTACATGCAAATTAGTCTGCCCCTGGCCCCGTGCATCATGGGAACAGGGCAGACCAAACTACCAAGCCAATTCTTTACTGGAAAGGAAACAAGCTTCCGGGGACCGGTTTCTGGCATTGCAGCCGTCTTCTTCGGCCCGGCTTGCTTGAATCCTGATGGTGCAGTGAGCAAGGGACTCATGTCTGAGCATACCCTGCCACTCCTATAGTGGCCAAAACGATTCAGAAAAGGGGGTGGTGATGGACAGAGCATCTGAATTAAACAGAACACTCATACCCAGTCAAAAGATCAGGGCTTGATCCTTCACCGTTTTTTAGCTCACTGCACCATCCCAGTTCAGAACCTGGCTACATGCAAATTAGTCTGTCCCTGGCCCAGTGCATCATGGGAACAGGGCAGACCAAACTACCAAGCCAATTCTTTACTGGAAAGGAAACAAGCTTCCGGGGACCGGTTTCTGGCATTGCAGCCGTCTTCGGCCCGGCTTGCTTGAATCCTGATGGTGCAGTGAGCAAGGGACTCATGTCTGAGCATACCCTGCCACTCCTTTAGTGGCCAAAACTCACTGCACTATCAGGATTCAAGCAAGCCGGGCCGAAGACGGCTGTAATGCCAGAAAACGGTCCACGGAAGCTTGATTCCTTTCCAGTAAAGATTGGCTTGGTAGTTTGGTCTGCCCTGTTCCCATGATGCACTGGGCCAGGGTCAGACTAATTTGCATGTAGCCAGGTTCTGAACTGGGATGGTGCAGTGAGCTAAAAAACGGTGATGGATCAAGCCCTGATCTTTTGACTGGGTAGGAGTGTTCTGCTTAATTCAGATACTCTGTCCATCACCACCCCCCTTTTTGAATCGTTTTAGCCACCACAAGTGTGGAAGGGTATGCTCAGATGTGAGTCCCTTGCTCACTGCACCATCAGGATTCAAGAAATACGGGCCGAAGACGGCTGTAATGCCAGAAACCGGTCCCCGGAAGCTTGTTTCCTTTCCAGTAAAGAATTGGCTTGGTAGTTTGGTCTGCCCTGTTCCCATGATGTACTGGGCCAGGGTCAGACTAATTTGCATGTAGCCAGGTTCTATACTGGGATGGTGCAGTGAGCTAAAAAACGGTGATGGATCAAGCCCTGATCTTTTGACTGGGTAGGAGTGTTCTGCTTAATTCAGATACTCTGTCCATCACCACCCCCCTTTTTGAATCGTTTTAGCCACCACAAGTGTGGAAGGGTATGCTCAGATGTGAGTCCCTTGCTCACTGCACCATCAGGATTCAAGCAAGCCGGGCCGAAGACGGCTGTAATGCCAGAAACCGGTCCCCGGAAGCTTGTTTCCTTTCCAGTAAAGAATTGGCTTGGTAGTTTGGTCTGCCCTGTTCCAATGATGCACTGGGCCAGGGTCAGACTAATTTGCATGTAGCCAGGTTCTGAACTGGGATGGTGCAGTGAGCTAAAAAACGGTGATGGATCAAGCCCTGATCTTTTGAATGGGTAGGAGTCTTCTGCTTAATTCAGATACTCTGTCCATCATCACCCCCATTTTTGAATCGTTTTAGCCACCACAAGTGTGGAAGGGTATGCTCAGATGTGAGTCCCTTGCTCACTGCACCATCAGGATTCAAGCAAGCCGGGCCGAAGACGGCTGTAATGCCAGAAACCGGTCCCCAGAAGCTTGTTTACTTTCCAGTAAAGAATTGGCTTGGTAGTTTGGTCTGCCCTGTTCCCATGATACACTGGGCCAGGGTCAGACTAATTTGCATGTAGCCAGGTTCTGAACTGGGATGGTGCAGTGAGCTAAAAAACGGTGATGGATCAAGCCCTGATCTTTTGACTGGGTAGGAGTGTTCTGCTTAATTCAGATACTCTGTCCATCACCACCCCCCTTTTTGAATCGTTTTAGCCACCACAAGTGTGGAAGGGTATGCTCAGATGTGAGTCCCTTGCTCACTGCACCATCAGGATTCAAGCAAGCCCGGCCGAAGACGGCTGTAATGCCATAAACCGGTCCCCGCAAGCTTGTTTCCTTTCCGGTAAAGAATTGGCTTGGTAGTTTGGTCTGCCCTGTTCCCATGATGCACTGGGCCAGGGTCAGACTAATTTGCATGTAGCCAGGTTCTGAACTGGGATGGTGCAGTGAGCTAAAAAACGGTGATGGATCAAGCCCTGATCTTTTGACTGGGTAGGAGTGTTCGGCTTAATTCAGATACTCGGTCCATCACCACCCCCCTTTTGAATCGTTTTAGCCACCACAAGTGTTGGAGTTTATGCTCAGATGTGAGTCCCTTGCTCACTGCACCATCAGGATTCAAGCAAGCCGGGCCGAAGATGGCTGTAATGCCAGAAACCGGTCCCCGGAAGCTTGTTTCCTTTCCAGTAAAGAATTGGCTTGGTAGTTTGGTCTGCCCTGTTCCCATGATGCACTGGGCCAGGGTCAGACTAATTTGCATGTAGCCAGGTTCTGAACTGGGATGGTGCAGTGAGCTAAAAAACGGTGATGGATCAAGCCCTGATCTTTTGACTGGGTAGGAGTGTTCTGCTTAATTCAGATACTCTGTCCATCACCACCCCCCTTTTTGAATCGTTTTAGCCACCACAAGTGTGGAAGGGTATGCTCAGATGTGAGTCCCTTGCTCACTGCACCATCAGGATTCAAGCAAGCCGGGCCGAAGACGGCTGTAATGCCAGAAACCGGTCCCCGGAAGCTTGTTTCCTTTCCAGTAAAGAATTGGCTTGGTAGTTTGGCCTGCCCTGTTCCCATGATGCACTGGGCCAGGGTCAGACTAATTTGCATGTAGCCAGGTTCTGAACTGGGATGGTGCAGTGAGCTAAAAAACGGTGATGGATCAAGCCCTGATCTTTTGACTGGGTAGGAGTGTTCTGCTTAATTCAGATACTCTGTCCATCACCACCCCCTTTTTGAATCGTAAATTGGCTACAAGCTATGGAGTAACCAATAGGAACTTAAGTGGGGAGGAGGAGGAAAGAGTGCAGGCTCAAAGAAACAGAGGTAAGTGAGTTACAATTCTTCTTCCCCTCCCTACATATATAAATAAATAAATAAATACAACTAGGGGAAGCATACCTGGAGCGGGGATTGCTGTGCACCTAACAAGTGGTGAAGGCCCCAAGGTGAAGGAAAATCCTTTCGCAACCCGTGGAATCTTAGAAGAAGAATGCAAAGAAAGGATACAGTATAAGCAATGGCCCTAGGGAAAACTAAACCACGCAGAGTGTTAAGAAATAGTAAAAAAACAGCAAATAAATCGGGAACAGCGGACGTGACCGGCTCACCTAAAGGCCTGGTTGACGTAAACAATGAGATGGTAACACCAACCGCTGGCAGAACAATATCCATTAGAGCAACCCCCCCCCCCTCCCCCCGAGTACAACCCCGCAGCCAGCACCGGCATCAGCCAGGTCAACAGGTGCAAAAGGGGGGGTCGGTGGTATCAAAAACCATTAAGGATTTTATTGGCAAACATTTTAAAGGAAAAGAGAGAGCAGAAAAGGAGACAAGTATAATCAAGATCACGCAAAATATCGAGGACCAGGCTGCATCAAGCACTGAGGCCTTGAATCAGACTGACTTTATCGTCGCTGAGATACCAACGGAACCTCGTTTATCATCCTCGCCAAGGATGTTTCAGTCGATTTTTACCCAGGACATAGGAGCAGATATGGCGAACGAAGAACGAGTAGACTGTAGTGACTCCATGGGAGAAGGGAACATTACTGGGGAGGCTCCAAGCCTTAAGGGTCATGAAAGTCTAGGGATCCCAAATATAGCTGGATCAGATGTATCAGTCATATCTTTACGCAGCCTGGAGGTGACGGGTTCTACCGGCCTATCCATGCTCGAGGTTATGCTAATGCTCCAGAAGACACTGCAGGGCATTTTAGAGGTCACAGTTCTAAATAATGACATTCTAAAAAGACATGGTGATCAATTTAAGGGCATAAACGGGGAATTAGAACAGATTAAAAACTTGATGCCCTCAGTTGTAAGACCGGTAGAAACCCAGGAGGAAAATAAAGTGGCCAGGGGGGAATTAGTGGAAGAGGAGACTGGCCCCCCAGAGAATGCACCCACAGAATATGTATCCTACCGCCCAATGCTTATAAAGAGGTTTGGGGATAAGAGGTATAGAAGGCAAAATATACTAAGGCGAAGGAAAGGGATTAAGGCCCGACCCAATTTTGACCCCTTAAAGCACCAGGACCATGGGGGGGGGTAACGCCGGTATATAAGACAACAGATAAGGTAACAAGGCAAGGTACTAAAAAGTTAAATTTAGTAGAGAAATGTGTAAGTAGCAGTAGACCCGAAGAACAACTTAGGGGGATAACGAGGAAGGATATGGGAGAGAACAAAAAGGCTTCCAGGAGAAATCCCCCAGGGGTAAAGAAGAGTGTAGGAGTAGAGTGGGAGAGGGAGATGTCCCCAGGTGCGGAGGGACCCCACCCAAGTTATTGGAAGGGGGCCAAAACAGGAGGAGGAGAAGAAGTTAGTAGGCACACAAGGGGAGTAATGTTAGAAGGGAATCGCCAACACCAGCAGATAGAACCACCCACTGACACTTGGATATTTGTAGAGTCAATAGGACAGGTGAAAGGGGGGAAAAGAATTAAGAAATTAAACCCCTTGAATCGTTCCCAGCTATTATTCTCACTTGGAAAGTGCCCTAGCCTAAGATATGTTAGTACTGGCGATCTAAAAGAAGTGGGTTTCACGGTAAACAGTAAGGGGGAGGAAATAACCAAGGTTTTACTCAACTCAGCCCTAATAAAGGATGCTATAGAAAAGGCAGAGACCGAGATGTTACGGGAAGGCATTAGAATACTAAAAAGGAAAGAAGTATTATCGGATAAGTTAGGGAATTCATTCCTCAGAAATCACGCAGCATTAGACGAGAGACAAATAAAAATGATTAACCTGGGAAGAGGTATTAAAGACGCCCCAGAAATCACGATAAGATCCAATGACCAAAGGTGGGATATGGAAGATGTACTTGCTGGGAATAGATACAGAGAGCTGTCATACATGAGTGGTGAGGAAGATGGTTCTACGAGTGAGATCGATTAGGAAGTAGGGTCGCCGCACAGCCTATCTATAATGACCTGGAATATAAACGGGTACAATAGAATAGTGGCACAGGAGGATTTTGAAAATATCCTGAGGAAAAATGACATCGTTTGCCTCCAGGAAACTTGGCTGTGCGGCAAAATCCCAGCTACCGTAGGCTTTACTCATTATGTAAAAGCAGCAAAAAGGAACATGGTGGGTAGACCTTCAGGGAGGCTGATGACGTTGATTTCTACAAGGATTGCCAAGGACATCGAACCCCTTGAATTAAAGTGCAATTGGACACTGGGCAATAGAGTGCGAGCAATAAATAATATGTTGGGGGGTGAAAGCCTATGCATTATAAATGTATATATTCAGAAAGGGAAAGTAAATGAGTATAAGGCAGACTTGGAACGCTTAAAAACTGACCTGGAAGAGGTGTGTAATCGTTTTCCAAGGGATGTCCTCATAATATTGGGAGATTTCAACCATAAATAGAACCCTAAAATAATGTACTCTTGGTTGAAGGACTTGTTGGATGCATATAAAATGGAGCGGGCACTATTTCCCTGCTGCGATACTTCAACTAAAGATGATGAGCTTGGGCAACTGCTGGGCGTTATGGGATTTGTATGTTCCAACTGTAGAAAGAAAGCGGACAGGCCTGTGAAGCGTACCTTTAACGTAGGGCAACAATTGTGCCCCATAGATTACGTATTCATACAGGCCTGGCATTTCCATCTTATCAAACAGTTTGAAATTCTGGGGGTGGAGGGTAGTGACCACTATCCATTGAAGCCCCCCGCAAAGACAAAAAGTGCTATCAGTTGAGGTAGAATACCCCAAACGGTTAACAACACGAATCACCGATGAATATACACAGAAACTAAGCGCATATCAGCTTACTGTGAATTTGGGTAACCTTGTACCAGAAGAGAGCATAGTCTGGTACGAGAGTATAATAAGGCAATTGGTGGAATGCCTCCGTATTAAGTTAAAGTGTAATAATCATAAATCAGTAAACAATGCAACATTACACCCTAACAATACCAAACACTGGTTTGATGCTGAATGCCAGAAATTAAAGGCTGGTATTAAGAAACAAGAAAGACGCCTTAGAGGTAACTACAGTGAGGAAGTGGTATTAGAACTCAGAAAATTGAAGTTAAACTTTAAGACAGTTATCAGGGATAAAAAAAGGAGTTTTAAGGACAAATGTTGGGATAACTTGCTCGAGGTAATTGAAGATAAAAATGTGAAAGGCTTTTGGAGGTTAATACAGGACTGCAGGGGAAAAGCACAAGGGACCATGCAGTGCTCAGTGACAGAGGATAAGTGGCTGACCTACCTAGACGAAATTTATGGGAAATGGCCAATGAGAGAGGAAATAACGGCAAATGTTTGGCCAGGAATAAGTGAAGTATTAAAAATCCACTTTTCCCCAGACCGAATTAGAACCATAATAACTAGGCTAAACCTAACACGGGCAGCTGGCCCTGACAACCTGCCTGCTGTCATAATAAAAACAAACATAGAATGGTGGGCAGAGTTCTTTTCAAATATGTTTCTAGGGATCCTAAATACAGGTGAATTCCCTGCAAATTGGAAAGGGGCTATTGTTAGGCCAATCCATAAAAAAGGAGATGCAAACTCCCCTAAAAATTACTGCTTAATAAACCTTTTGGATATAGGGGAAAAGGTCTTTTCCAAGGTAATTCTAGGGCTACTAAAGGAGTGGGTGGAAGACAAACAGATAATACCCCCAGAGCAGGGGGGGTTCAAAGAAGGCCACTCAACGATTGACCATTGTTTTGCTCTGTGGTTCATTGCACGGAAGTGAATTGATCAGAGGGGTAATTTATTCTGCTGTTTCGTTGACTTCCGTGCAGCCTTTGATCTTGTGGACAGGGAGCAGCTGTGGTCAACACTAGTAGGGTATGAACTACAGGATGACCTGCTGGCCCTTATCCAAGCATTACATATAGAAAATTGGGCACAGATAATTTTGGACACGGATGGAGGACTGACTGGGAGAATCCCTATTGGGAAGGGCTTAAGGCAGGGGTGCGTCCTAGCCCCCCTGCTGTTCGCCCTGTTTCTAGCTGACTTACCCCAAGTATTAAGAGATGTTAGTGGGGCAAATCCGAAATTGGGAGGAAAGCACATATCGTGCCTCCTTTATGCCGATGACCCAGTAATTATGGACCAAACGGAGATAGGCCTCCAGAGAAAATTAAATAGGTTTAAAGAATATTGCACGAGTAAAAAATTAGTGGTAAATATGGATAAAACTAAAATTTTATGTTCTGGGAGAAGGAAAGCGAAGTTCTCGTGGTATCTTGGCACAGTTTTGCTTGAGAGGGTGACCGATTATAGATATTTGGGAATGTGGTTCTCAGGTAACTTGAAATGGCACACACACCTGCAAGCATTAAAAATAAGGGCATTGGCGTCGGTCAAAGGCTTAAAAAGATTTAATAATACCTATGGTGAAAGGTCAGATAGGCCGGTCTTAAAAGCCTATCAAGCAATGGTCCCCCCACAATTTTTGTATGGAGCCGAGGTCCTTTATCTTAGTGGCAAGACCTCCTGGGATAGAGAGAAGGGTAATATATTAAAAAGCTTATTCGCGCTGCCTAAATCCTCTATGGTGCAGGCAGCACGACTGGAGCTGGGAATAACCTCCTGGGCTATAACAGCTTGTATGAGCCTTGTACGCTTCTGGCAGCGGTTGGGTGTAGGGGAACTTACTAAAATCTCCCAGTGGGCTACGGAGGAAATTACGATTAGTGAGCTTCCCTGGGCAAAAGAGGTGAGAGCTTCAATAAGTAAGGCTTATGGGGTGTTAGAATTGAAGGTATGCTTGCCGCATGACCCCATAATATTTGGGAAAAAAGAATTAAAGTTTCAAGGGGTCAATATGTCCCGTAGTTATGATCGGGACTACCTTGCTCAAAAGTCCTCGGTAGCACACATGAAAGTGGCTTGGGAGAGCAGCCAACACTTCCCCTATGTGGATCGGCTACCCAGCCATAACCTGAGGCGAGAAGTCTTAAAAATGCGAATTGGTATAAACCCAGGTTATGCGAATAACGGGGTTCGAAACCTAATGATAGGATGTAATGGGAAATGCACTTGCACTTTAGGAACCACCTGTGATATTTTACATATTTTATTAGATTGCACGAGATTTTTAGATCTTCGAAAGGAGTTTTTATGTCCGATTTTAAAAAAATATAAGATTACACACAGAATGCAAGCTGCAACTCTTCTGGTGGAAATGGAGAATTTAGATATAGCCTGTGCGTTGGGGAAATATATGAATAAAGTTAAGTTGTTCCTCAAATGCGCAGTAGAATATGTATAGTGCAGCCCTTACCTCCGAATAAAGGTAGAGATATTAAGTTATATTAGTAGTAAAAACTGCATTCTGAGGAAGTTACGCATAGGTAAGATTTTAGCGTTTTTAACAAATACATTTTATAATACTCCGTTTTAAAAGGAACAAGAGAAGTTAAACTACACGTATCTTGAGGTGTAATTGTGCTTTTAATATCATCATGTTATGCTGCTGTTTTTTCTCCTTGCTGAATATTGTCATGTTATGCTGCTGTTCTTTCTCTCTTCACGGAATGTGGAAAATGTACTTTTAAGGTTTTAACAAACCAAATAAAGTTTTGTTTGACTGACTGACTGACCTTGGGGGTGCCCTGGAGGGGGCATCTCACAGGGAAAGCCAGGAAGGGTTCCACAGTGGTATACAGCGCCAGGATGCCTCGAGATGGGGCAGCAGTGCGCTTTACAAGTATACACACATTTACAAGTAAGTCTTTTTCAGCCAGGAAGCATAAACTCGAAACTTAAAAGGGAGAGGCGGTGTCGGCAGCTTAGGTTTACTTGGATCTGATGAGGAATTGCATGTAGTAGCCAGATGCCGTCTGGTCCATTCTTGGCAGCTCAACAGGGTTTGTAGAACAGGGAAATGACTCTATCTGTGGCATGTTGACATAGATATCGTCCATTTTTCGAATGGAAATTTCTGTACTTGTTGACTGTATGGTTGTAGTTGATTCAATAGGGAAAAGGATAATTTCATTGTCATTCACAGCTTCTTTATGTAAAGTTTAGTCTTCAGTTGTTGTTGAAGGTTCCATCTGAACTTCCTGTATGGTAGCAAGAGGAGTGTGGGGCTACCAAGGAGCCTGCATGGCCTACTGTTGAGAAGTGGCAACATAGTGTGGTTTGATCAGATCAATTGAGACAAACCTTTTGTTGTGACGGCCAGCAAGAAGTAAAGGAAGGATAGTTCTAGTTTCTTCGACAGCTGCGACAGATACAGGCACTCTGAAAGATGGCCCACATTCTTTTTTGTCCACAATTTTCTCTCTGACCAGGTCCCCAATCTCCGGGACCCAGGCAGGTCTTGCTGGTACCATTTTCACTTCCACAGTAATGGTGCGTGTTACTTCTTGGATGTTTCTTCTCCAAGTTGTAAATTCTTTCAAGTCCTGTAAAACAACCCAAAGATCATTAAGGTCAAATGGTGTTTTATTCTCTGTGCTGACACAATCGAGGTCTAGTGCCGACATTCTCACCCCAAACAGGCTCTCATAAGATAAACAAACCCCAAGGATTTCTTGGCATGTTATTCAGTGCCCTCTGGACCCAATATAGGTGATTAACCTAACTGCTGCATGAGCCTAATACCCTTGTTGTTGAGGACTGCTTTAAATCACAATTTTTTCTCTTGACAACTACATTTTCCTCAGGATGAAAGGGGTGTGGTAAATAAATAAATAATACCCTATTTTTGAATGCATAAATGAATAACAGATAGCTCAATAAATAAGAGTCAAGATTCGAGGTAGTAGGAGTTTTGCAGGTTTAATACAGCATAAGGACAGGAACAGGACCACCTGCACAGGAATAGGATGGCAGCGCTGCCGGGGACAGGATCGGGAATGACGGCGTAACTTTTAATAACAGTACATGAGCATATATACATAACGCAAACACATAGCATTACATTGCAATAGGCGTAGCGGTGGGTGGAGCAATAGGCGTGACGCGTAGCAGTCGCGAAAGATAAGGGTGAAAGTAGGTGTAACAGGGCGTATACACAGACATGTGATGCAAACGTAACAGAATATGTCATGAATGGGGCGGAAACCATGGAGGGGGCTACCTGAGGAGCCGGGACCTCTAACCTGATGGTGCGCGCAAACTGGCAATGACGTATCACTAGGAGAAGCTGGGGGCTTCGAACTCTGTGCTAGGAGCAGAGACTGAAGTCTGGAGAGTCAGGGCGACATGTACCTAAGCAGTATCTAGTATCTGATGTTTAGGGAACATGTTGATATAAACTAGAAGTCAGGAGGGGAAAGGCTAACAGACACTAAGACTGGACCATGCATTATTCTACATGTAGTGCGTGATGAAGAATATTAAATGACCATTAAATGCAGTATTTCTCTTACATGGAGACGTAAAAGCTAGACAATGACGGAAACTATTGATGCGATTCAGTAGTTTAGGAATGCAGAGAAGGAGGACTGAACTGATAACTGGAATCATAACATACTCTTGGCAGACTCAGAGGCAGAGCCAAGCGGAGCCGGGCACTGCGAGGCAGGAAGTAAGTGAAGGGTCGAGGATACAGGTGGGGGCTGTATCGCTCCTCAGCGAGGGCTTCAGGAGACAGGAGCTGAATCTGGTGTCCAGGCCCTTTTGAGGCCTAGAAACGGGGACTTTTCAATGGAATAACGTGCACACTGAGAAACGTGGCAACGTAGCTTTACATAGGCCTGATATTCGTGGTATTCACGAGAACTGGAAACTGGCATACTAGAGGTGGACACAACTGTAATTGCGTCTTTAATCAAACATGGGGAATAACATATGCATATTAATCATGCACATATAACATATGATGGAGGACGCGTAGGGACACAGAACATGGCAAAATTTACTTTTCCACATTCCCTCCTTGTCACTACGTTTCCTTCAGGAAACATCAATATTCATGATACCATCTATCATTTCATACAGTATCATTTGCTCGTCTCGAATTTTCTTGGAACGGGATTTAGAACGGGGCTTGGGACTAGGAATACAAGAGGTAGCACAAATGCCGCAAATCGCAGGGCCACATTGTATACAGAGGCAGCAGCTAAATATGATCGCTACTGCAATACCTAGAAAGGACAAGACTTTCCATCCCCAAGCGGAAATTATATTCCAGAACCAACCGGACCATGTCCAGGTGCCTGGATCTTGGTGTAACAGATGGGCAATTTTATGGAGTCTGGTTATAGCTGAATAAACAGACGGCGCGTTATTTGGAATGAAAATGCAGCAACTAGATCCGATGACTCTACAGGCCCCGCCCCTATCGGCCAGTATGACGTCAAGGACGAGACGATTTTGCAAAACTACAAATCTCATAGCAGATTGCTCTTCGGTTAAGTTACCTAGAGCAGAGGCAGTCTCATTTACTACAGCTTCAAGGGTTCTGGTTAACCTGCGGATTAGTTTACTATTCTGGATAGGTCCTATAAAGAAAAAGAAACCTCTATTGAAATCTGTATACTGTTCTAGAGCAGTTTCAGTATAATCGACAATTGGGGACTCCCTTCTATGTCTAATGTGTACTAGATGTGTGTTTCTATGATAATCAGATGGGGCTAGGAAAACTGGTGGCAGTAGGAAGGCAATGTAACAGGTTCCCTCCCAATCGAGGGGCAGACGAACATATGCAGTTTGACCACAAATAAAATAAGAATGACGTGAAGCTTTGAAGATAGATTTCCCACTGTCACTATACTTGACAATAGTAGTACAATCACTATGTCCTACGTGTACGGAACCATTATTTCGGACACATAATTTGCCTTTGACTGGTAGTACTGAAATTGCAGGTAAATCTGGAGTGGAATCAGACTGAACATTCAGGACCATGAAATTCGAAGAATAATTACCTAAATTGTAAACTTCATTTTCTAGATCTAACCCGATTCTGTGGGGGAGACCTTGCTTGTCTGGAAAACATGTACTGTTAAGAAAAGACATATCTGTTGAGGATGACGTTAACGTGGACCATGCTCCACACGAACCATTATGTGAAAAAGGATAGGGAAAGAGTGGCAGAACTTCCTTCGGTGTCTGGAAAGGGGGGAGTCGACCACACACCCAACAATTAGTGGCATTGCTGGTTTGGTGTGAATAATGTAACATGCGGATGAAAGAATTATTTCGCATAGCGAGGCGGTAAGAGAGTTCATGAGGAGGCAGATCACTAAACGTGTGTTCTACTGTAGCATTAGAAGACGTATTTACATGAGAAACTGGGAAACACAGGTAAAATGCATAACTGGTGCAGGAAATCATAATGCTGAGAAATAATATGAAACATAGAAAAATGATACATCGGATTGAGTTTTGACTAACTCTCTCACTATGGGGGTCTATTTTATACATGTCAGAAACAGTCTAACCGTTTCACCTAGGGGAGGACTTAGACAATCAAACTGGCTGACTTATTTTACTAGACCGGAGTTTCAACTTATACTCCTGCTGCGGAGTTTTCTCTAACAGGGGAGGGTTTGTAGCAATGTCTTTTGCGGGACAGTCCTTAAGAATAGTACTTTGGCAGTCCTTTGAATCCTGGGAAATGTTCTTTGAGACCGGTTTCAGTCCATAAAACTTCTTCACGTGCGAAAGGTGCACCCAGCCTTTGCGACCCTCCAACTTCACGGCTGTACGGGTGGCGAGGAGGACCTGTCGGGGCTCCTTCCAGCGTGGCTCCAGCGGACTTGAGCGGTCAAAATTCCGGACAAGAACCATGGATCCTGGAACGATTTCATGCGGTGCCACCTCGGTATTGTCTGGAAATGCGGCGGCAACCTGTGAACGACAAGAGTTGAGGGCAGACATCAAGGAAGCTAGGTAATCTGTCAGCATATTACTTGAAACATCGGTAATACTTCGGGGTCTAGGAGTACCCCACATGTTAGGGGGGCGGCCGAAAACAACCTCATACGGGGACAGACCTGATCTGGAATGTGCGACCATGCGCATATAGAACAAGGCAACTGGCAGAGCTACTAGCCAGTCCACACCTTTCTCTTTACAAATTTTTGCGATGCGAATTTTCAGGGTCTGGTTATGTCTCTCTACGAGACCGGCTGCTTCAGGATGGCGTACACAATGGAACTTCCACTGGTACCCTAACAATAGGGAAACGTGTTTCATTAACTCTGATGAGAATGGCTGGCCGTTATCAGAATATACGACCCTAGGGAGTCCATAACGGGGGAAGAACTCACGAACCAACTGCTTGGCAGTGGTCGCAGCTGTGTAATCTGGGACTGGATATGCTTCTGTCCACCTGGACAAAGCGCATACAACTACAAGGACATACTTGAAACCTCGACATCGCTCCATCTGAATATAATCCATCTGGAGGACTTCAAAAGGGTGGTCAGGAGGCTGGAATCCCCCTTGTTCCACCGGGACACTTTTACCTGGATTAAACTGACAACATATCATACAGGTACGGACTTTCTGCTTGGCTGCAGCTCGTAAATGCTTGTTGAACCAAATGTTCTGGATACTGTCTAACATAGCTTTTTCTCCTAAATGTGCTGGACTATGTGCAGTATTGATAATGACTTGAACCATAGAGTTGGGGAGAAACCATGTGGCTCTACCCTTCGTTAACCATCCTTGATCTGTCTGGACCCCTCCTTGTTCGGACCATTTCTTTATTTCATCGGGAGTAGCATGTAACTGGATATCTATGACATCTCGAGTAGGGTCCTTAACTGTCATACATGTAGTCGGATCTGGAGTGTGTGTCATGTTAACTGGAATGTCTGGAGTCTGTGCTGTAAGCTTGGCTGTGCGATCTGCCAGATCGTTACCCTGGGAAATAATGTCAGTAACTTTCGTATGTGCTTTGCACTTCATGATAGCAATGGATGTCGGTAAATGTATGGCATCTAACAGAGCTTGAATAAGGAGACCATGCTGAATCTTGGTTCCATGAGAAGTCATGAAACCTCTCTCCTGCCAGAGCACTCCAAAGTCGTGTACGACTCCAAATGCGTAGCGTGAATCTGTGTAAACATTAACTTTCCGGTTCTTAGCGTGTATGCAGGCTTGTGTCAGAGCAACTAGCTCTGCTGCTTGAGCGGACAGGGTGTCAATACGGTGTGTTTCAATAACCTCGGTGTCGGTAGTCACTGCATATGCGGCGACTAGTTCTCCTGTACTTGTTCTCATACATGAACCATCCACATAAAGTGTCAGGTCGGGATCTGGTAACGGAATATCTGTCAGATCTTGTCTTGGCTTTGTCGTAATATTAACTACTTCCACACAGTCGTGTGTGTCCGGACTTAAAGTAACTGATGGTAACAGTGTAGCAGGGTTCAGGATGTTGCAGCGTCTGATTTCTATGTGTGGCTGGAACAGTGTCAATTCATAACCTGTTAAACGTGCAATTGTCAAGTGCTGAGTCTGTGTTCGGTTTAAAAGAACTTCCACGGAGTGTGGAACTTGTACTGTCAGGGAGTGTCCTAATACTATGGAATCACTTTGTCTGATAGCTAGTGCTGTGGCTGCAACTGACTTGAGGCACGCAGGCAGAGCCTGGGCTACAGGATCTGATGTGCTCGAAAAATAAGCACAAGGCTTGTATTGTCCTGCTTGATCTTGTGTGAGAACAGATAATGCTGTACCTTCACGTTCAGTGACGAAAAGTGTAAAAGGCTTACTGTAGTTTGGTGTAGCTAGAACTGGAGCTTGACATAGGGCTTTCTTTAACTCATTGAAACTGAGTGTATGTTCAGATGTCCAAGGGAGGACAGTCGATACGGCTGCCTCCTGTGTCGTTAACTGTATCAGTGGCTTGGCTAGGAATGCATACTGAGGAATCCATTGTCGGCAATAAGAAGTGAGGCCGATAAAAGCACGTACCTCCTTCTGGGTCTTGGGCTGAGGAAGACTCGCTATTAACTGGATACGGTCTGGTGTCAACTGCCTACCCCTCTTGGACAGTAAGTGTCCCAAGTAGACCACTTGCTGGACACAGAATTGAAGCTTAGAAGGGGACACCTTGTGCCCCATCTCGGCTAGGAAATACAAGACTGTAAGGGATGCTCGCTCGCAATCACGTTCAGAACGGGCTGTGATCAGTAGATCATCGACATACTGGAGCAGGGGAGTGTCAGTTGGCATGTGAATGTTGTCTAGTTGTCTCTTGAGTGCTTGACTGTAAATACTAGGACTTTCTGTGAAACCTTGAGGAGCTCGTGTGAACATATAGCTCCTTCCATTTAAACAAAATCCGAAAAGGAACTGGCTGTCTGGATGAATGGGGACACTGAAAAATGCATTCTTGAGGTCTATGACAGTGAAAAATGAAGCTTCGGAATCAATGGCTGTTAATAGTGATGAAATGTCTGGGACAACTGGGTACTGAGGAATAATACATTTATTAAGTTCCCGTAGGTCAATCACTAATCGATATACTGGGGGTGCATTTGGATCAGTACGTTTCATGACTGGAATGATCGGAGAATTGCATACATTGGAGTCAGTTTCTACAACTACTCCTTGAGCGATGAGCTCGTCAATAATTTTGGATAAGGCTGCTACAGCCTCAGGTGGCAATCTGTACTGTCTGATTCGTGGTAACACTACACCTGGCTTGAGAGTCACACGATGGGGTGTGATTTGCATGTAACCTACATCAGTTGGACCTTGCGCCCATAAATGCTGCGGAACATTAGACAATCTGGGATCAAAATCTCGTAATACATAGTGACCCTTGAAGTCACGTAGGAACAGACGTATTCCCTCTGGGGAACAGCATATAACTGCACCTAATTCTTTCAGTGTTTTAATGCCTAATAGGTTTTCTGGACATGACTTAGTAAGTAACAGATCAGTAGTACGGGACAATGGACCTACTTCTAGAGTAACTGGCTTTGATATTTCATTTACGATAGGTTTTCCTGAAAATCCAAGGGAAACATTTCTTGAGCCTGAGAGCGGAGCCCCTGGAACTTCGGCGTGGCTAATTGTGGTCCTACTTGCCCCTGTATCAATCAAAAACTTTCTGTCTTTCCCTAATACTTGACTATGAACATAGGGACCTTCTTGATCTACAGGTATCTCGATGAGAGGCAAGCCTACCTCCCTCTCTAGGCTGTTTCATGAATACGGTTGATACTCCGGATACTCGGACTGTGCATACTGGTACATTTGCTGTGTAACATGCTGTGTAGCAGCGATGGGCTGCGGTGCTGTAACTGTCTGTGGTGTATTCTGTGGCTGAGGAGTCTGTGAAACTTGTTCTTGTCTAGGCGGACGTGGTCTTTCTTTAGTCTTACCGGTAGCTATGTTATGTTTCAGAACTGCACACTCGTTTATAAAATGACCTGGCTGTTTACAATATTTGCAGTTCCCTTTAACGGGAGCTGCAGGATGACTGGCTTGATTCGGACCCCTCTTCTGACTGTCTTGAGGAACAGATTGTGCAACTAGTACTTTCATTTTCGTGTCTTTCATACGCTTCCTTTCGTGGTCTTGCTCTTCCCTGATTCTATTCTGGTGGTATTGGAGCATCTGTAACATCTGGGACGGGGTATTAGCTTGCCAGGTACTTTCGACTTTCAAAACTCGATTTTTAATTTGTGGACTTGAATTCTCGACTAATTTAGTAACAAAAAGATGAGGGTATGACTCACTACTTGTCTTGAGGCCACTGTTGATGCTAAAACATTTCTCAAATCTAGAATAAAAATCACTAATGTCTTCATCTTGTTTCTGTTTACAGGCTGAGATTGCATCCCAGTCTTCTTTTCTAGTTGTCAATAATCTGGGTAAAACTTGTATTAATAATTCTGGTAATTCTTTACATTTCGCTCCAAGACCGGTACCTGGTACTCGTGCCTTATCTTCAGCTTCTAGAACTGCCCAATCGATCTTTTTCTCTCCTACCTCCCATTCTTTTTCCTTGAGCTTTTCATACACCCCTGCGGGCAGCAGAACCTTTAACATTTTAATTATATCTGGATACGTGTATTCTCCCATACGGAGCATGTCTTTTAATTCTCGGTGGAACCCTGCTGGATCTTTATCGTGGCAGGGAATTAATTTCTTCATCTCTAGGAGTTCCATCTTTGTAATCGGAGTGTAAACAAACACTCGTTCTAGTTCGCCACCCGTTCCTCTAACTGGGTGGACTTCTCGTAACGGATTCTGTCTCTCCATGTAAAATGGTTTACTTTCTGGGGGTGAGACATGAACAAAATGCGGGTTCAAAAACGTTCTATATTTGTGACGTTGTTCTAGAACGACACTAATTAAATCGGTACCTAAACCTTTCCATCTATACTGGAGTAACTCGTTCAGGATATCATGTAACGGGCCTGGATCAGAGTGCTGACCCTCATACAATGTAATGAGGTGCTGAATCATATACATACCCGCCAGTCGTTGCTCGGCTGGGGGCATTTTCAGAAACATTTGTGCCACTATTTCGTCTGGAAAAGTGGTAGAATCAGTAGTCCATCGGACTGCTGATCGGGCTAGTTCTTGTTCATGCATAGTACTTAACTCACTGTAACCGATTCGTGATTTCAGAATGTGATCGGTAGCTTGAAACACTTGTTCTAGAGAACCTTGTTCTGGTGCTGGATGATGGAAAGTTGACTTGTGTTCTAGGCGTAAATGACGATCTGGAAATCTAGATTTTCCTACATACGCTATTCTGTCGGGATTCTCGTCCTCTACCTCTTCAGTATCAGAGTTACTTTCTTTCTCGCTTACTTGTGCTGCTTTACGTTGATCGTGTAACCTTATTATTTCTTTACGAATTTTCTTGTACATACTGTCCATAGCACTCATGGTTCTGTGCTTACCCTCGGCTATATTATCACTCCACTTTGTCAGGGTTCTCATTTCGGCTTGATCTTTGGACGGGTAATCTTGTTCTCTTATTAGACAATTGATCAGAAACTTTAATATCATGAGCTGGGTCTCAGCTTTCCTTTGAGACATGGCCTCGCCAATGCTTTCTGGATCATCCCCTGTACGGATGAAACGATATATTCTGTCTAGGTCTTCTTTCATATTCGGTAGGGTGACTAGATACTCGGCCACCCTTCTTACACGTAATGAATATAAAACCATATTATCCTCGCCTGGGACTGGATCATAGCCGCATTCATTAAGGGCTTTTCTTATTTCTGCTACAGACTGATGTCTGGGCGTACGCTGTGACGCTTGCATATGTAATTCGGCTGTTGTTAAACGCTTGTGTGGCGGCGGGGTCTGAGGAGGACCTCCTCCTGCGGCCCCTAAACTAGAGTCGTCTACTGATGCTCTTCGTCCTGGCAGAGTGGGAAATGGAAATGTAGGCTGAACTTGTATGGCGGGCTGGACCGGGGGTACCGTAACAGGTACTCCGGTGTCTGGAGGAGCGGGAAGTGCCTGATTTACAGGGACTGGCGGAGCGCGAACAGGATTTGCATATTCTGGGACTGTGTCGTCCAAATAGGACAAAATAAAAATATCAGCTGCGGTCGGTTTGTGACGTAGCTTAGTCGGAACTAATGGTGGCGGGAAATTACTGGATGACTCTGAGGTCGCTTTTGGCAAGCCCTCGGCAAGAAGAGGATACATACCCTTAATAAGAGCATGCCTCTGTCTGTCTGACTGTTCAGTTTTAACTTGTTCACCTATCTCGATTAACTCTTTTTCTTGTGCTCGTTCTGAGGATTCTCTACTTAATTCTGACTTTCTGATTTCTTTTTCGGTTCTTTTATGAGCTTCTTTGCGCCATAACTCGATGGCATCTTTCTGTGACTGTCTGGCTTTCTTTTTCCATAATGCTTCTTCTACTCGCATGATGCACTCGGCATCCCATGTGCCCGATACGGGCCATCTATACTTTTCTTCTAACTGTTTGGTATACTCTACCCATAAATCTAGATACAATATGGCGCTTATGCCATGCTTCTGATACATAAAATGACCTGGACTGTCCCTAGGCGGAACTGGAACTGCTGCTTCCAGCAGACCCTTTCTAGTTTTTAACTGACGTAACTTAGAAAACAAGGGCTTGACTGAACTGTAATCTAGACACAATACAATACACAATGAACACAATACTTATTCCCCATTCATACCACGACATTAAAATACATGAAGAACATCATAACATAACAGTTCGGACAGAATATTACCTGGAATACTGAGAACAGAAACACAAGAATTTCTCGAGAACGGAACAGACTAGAGTTACTGGATGCACTGCTGAAACAGTACGGAACATACCGGTCCCATAAAGGGACGCATCAAGACCCGTATCCACCTAGGTGAACACTTCGTTTGTGGGTCTGTGTACCACCAACCCACGGACCAGAGTCAATTTAGATTGACCCTGTCTAGATACTACCCCAGTAATGGTACTCACCGGGCAGTAAGAACGGAAGGCCTCAGACTGGACGGGACTACTTGGACGCCGGACGGACGAACTTCGGACTTCTGTTACGGGTGGACCTCCGGATACCTCGGACCTTGGACTCTCGGCTTGGGCTCTGGTCGGGACTCGCCGCGTTCCTCCACCGTCTCGTCTGGATGCTGGACCGCCTCCTCCGTCTCCTCCGTGGGCCTGAGGGATACTTGAAGCAGAAATATCTGCCGGTGCGCAGAAGAGTTCCGTCACGACTGCAGAGGGTCAGGGGGTCGGCGTGGCTTCACCGACGCGTGGGGAAAGGGCAAGTCCCTATTCGGGCGCCATTATGTGGTAAATAAATAAATAATACCCTATTTTTGAATGCATAAATGAATAACAGATAGCTCAATAAATAAGAGTCAAGATTCGAGGTAGTAGGAGTTTTGCAGGTTTAATACAGCATAAGGACAGGAACAGGACCACCTGCACAGGAATAGGATGGCAGCGCTGCCGGGGACAGGATCGGGAATGACGGCGTAACTTTTAATAACAGTACATGAGCATATATACATAACGCAAACACATAGCATTACTTTGCAATAGGCGTAGCGGTGGGTGGAGCAATAGGCGTGACGCGTAGCAGTCGCGAAAGATAAGGGTGAAAGTAGGTGTAACAGGGCGTATACACAGACATGTGATGCAAACGTAACAGAATATGTCATGAATGGGGCGGAAACCATGGAGGGGGCTACCTGAGGAGCCGGGACCTCTAACCTGATGGTGAGCGCAAACTGGCAATGACGTATCACTAGGAGAAGCTGGGGGCTTCGAACTCTGTGCTAGGAGCAGAGACTGAAGTCTGGAGAGTCAGGGCGACATGTACCTAAGCAGTATCTAGTATCTGATGTTTAGGGAACATGTTGATATAAACTAGAAGTCAGGAGGGGAAAGGCTAACAGACACTAAGACTGGACCATGCATTATTCTACATGTAGTGCGTGATGAAGAATATTAAATGACCATTAAATGCAGTATTTCTCTTACATGGAGACGTAAAAGCTAGACAATGACGGAAACTATTGATGCGATTCAGTAGTTTAGGAATGCAGAGAAGGAGGACTGAACTGATAACTGGAATCATAACATACTCTTGGCAGACTCAGAGGCAGAGCCAAGCGGAGCCGGGCACTGCGAGGCAGGAAGTAAGTGAAGGGTCGAGGATACAGGTGGGGGCTGTATCGCTCCTCAGCGAGGGCTTCAGGAGACAGGAGCTGAATCTGGTGTCCAGGCCCTTTTGAGGCCTAGAAACGGGGACTTTTCAATGGAATAACGTGCACACTGAGAAACGTGGCAACGTAGCTTTACATAGGCCTGATATTCGTGGTATTCACGAGAACTGGAAACTGGCATACTAGAGGTGGACACAACTGTAATTGCGTCTTTAATCAAACATGGGGAATAACATATGCATATTAATCATGCACATATAACATATGATGGAGGACGCGTAGGGACACAGAACATGGCAAAATTTACTTTTCCACAGGGGGATGCGTACTGCAAGACCACACCCAAAGTTCCCATGACTTCTTTGCAATCACGAGAGCTAAACGCCAGGCCCTGTTCGGAATGTAGTGTGGCAATTTCATACGTCCCAATAAAGACTCTCAAATCCGTTAGAACAATTTGAGCATCATCCAAGTGCTAGGGCTAAACCCACAGGAATCTAGAGCAGGATTCCACTGCCACCAAGATGGACTGCAAAACTGTAGTGGTTCACCATGTAGGGTGCCTGGCTGTACCATCACCAGTACTTAGAACCCCTTGTGTTGTTGTGTTCTAAGTTCGAGGTAGAATGGTCAAGGTTTCGAGTTTGGCAGTTGCGCTGATGCTTTGAGCCATCCTGACAGCTGCGCTGTAACTCCTGTCAAGAATAAATCTACTTCATAAACCGAACAAGGCTACAGTACTTACTACAATTTTGGTGGCGACGAGGTTCAGGAGGTACAAAAGAACCAACGGAGCATCTCACACAGAGGAGCGTCTACTCAAGATGGAGTTTTCATGCCGATCAAGGCTACAGTACATACTACAAAAACCTCCTAATCTGACCTATATCCCTTTGAGACTGATATAGGTAAGATTAGAGGTTTTGCAGTCCTGTTTGTCATTTCTTCCTCCTCTAGGACCTCACAGTACTTAGGGGGTACCTTCCTACTGCCACCAAGATGTACTTGTGAGCCCCGTCCGATTGTAAGGGACTGCAGTGATCCAAATAGTCACATGCAAGTAGTTTGTCTGAGATCAATAAAGGTGTTTGTGATGGATGTAGCATTTGAGGTCAAAGTCCTTGTTCTGTTTGGTCAGACTTGCCACCAATAGTGCTGCTTTAGTAGTGAAACTGTAGCAAAGATCCTTGCATGTGCTAAACACAGACCCTCATATGTCGCTTGCATTAATCCCAATATGTGATCAGTGTTTGGTATTACTTTATTCCCCACTGCTGGAATTTGAGAATACAGAATGTTTTGCACGTCTAATTTGTAGGAGTACTTGAGTGGAAAGCCTTTCGGCAGGGCTGAGCTATTGCACGTGCCATTGACAGCTATCATAGTTGCTCCATCTAACCTTGGGCTGAAGCGAGTTGTTGTAGCAACGGCAGCAGTACAAGCTTCATCCACCATTGATTTCCTTTGAATGTGAATGCCAACACATTGATGACTCAATGCATGAATAACATTAGCCCTTGGCACGCCTCCTTTCAGCACAGCATCTTGTCCTTTATTGTGCAACATTTGGAATCCCTGAATCCATTCTGGCCCGAATAATGTGAATCTTCATTATAGGACTGGACACAGTAAAATAAATCACACACTATAAGTGTGGGGAATTCATGATCCAAATTTTGTAGTGCCAGTATCAGGGCTTTCCATTCAGCCAGCTGTGCCATACAGTGTCATAGTGACTGTGTGTGAGTGTGTTTTCCAAGGAAGAAACTTTCCGTCCTGCATGCGCCCTTTTTCAATTGCGCATGCCGCAGAATATTGCTGTGTTGTACCAAAGGCCGGCTGGCAGATCCATCATTATAAATGA
Organism: Lissotriton helveticus; assembly: GCF_964261635.1. NCBI lineage: Eukaryota > Metazoa > Chordata > Amphibia > Caudata > Salamandridae > Lissotriton > Lissotriton helveticus. The sequence goes on from NC_136057.1 coordinate 243,553,065, forward strand.
TGCATTCATAACGATCTAGAGGCGTAATCTCTTTCAGCAGAGGATATTCTTGTACGTACTGCAGGAATGCTTGAATTTGTAATGTAGAATCAAATCTGTAATCTACATCTGTTTCAGTGAGAGAGTTAGCCAAATTCATTCATCATGGATGCAATGCTTTAGCATTCAGGATGTTTGCCTTTGTAACAGCCTCAAAGTTCTGTACCGGGGTAACGACAATCATGCGTTTCCCCTGTTTCAGCACTCTCTCTCTCTCAATACAGCAGTCTGTACTGCTATGAGAATTTACTCAGTGGGTGCGAAATGCAGAGTTTGTGTACAAATGTGATTTGTGCTATAGGTACTGTATCACCCTCATTAAAATTGACTTGACAACTCATACCCCAAAAATAGGACACTGAGGTGGGCAATTATTGATTTTTTTGAAGCCCGGAAATCGTGCTGCCACTGTTTTGAGGGGGAGTGGGACAGGACTCCAGGTCCCAGGCTTCCATGCATCCGCCATTGCCACCGATGCTCGCACCAATCAATCAATCAATCATTACATTTGTAAAGCGCGCTATATACCTGTGAGGGTCTCAAGGTGCTGGGGGGGGGGAGAGGGGCTGCTACTGATCGAAAAGCCAGGTCTTGAGAAGTCTTCTGATGGCCAGCAGGTCCTGGGTCTGTCGTAGGCTGGTAGGGAGAGTGTTCCAGGTCTTGGTGGCGAGGTAGGAGAAGGATCTACCGCCGACAGTGGTTTTCCGGAAGCGTGGAACCGTGGCGAGGGCGAGGTTGGCAGAGCGGAGGCTGCGGGTGGGGGTGTAGAAGCTGAGTCGGTCATTGAGGTATGCTGGTCCGGCATTGTGTAGGGCTTTATGTGCCTGGATGAGGAGTTTGAAGGTGATCCTGTTGTTCACGGGGAGCCAATGCAGGCCTCTCAGGTGGGGTGTGATGTGGCTGCATAGGGGGACTTCGAGGATCAGTCGTGCTGAGGAGTTCTGGATGCGTTGCAGCCGCCTCAGGAGCTTGGTTGTTGTTCCTGCATAGAGGGCGTTCCCGTAGTCCAGCCTGCTGGTAACGAGGGCCTAGGTGACGGTTTTTCTCGTGTCAGAGGGGTTCCATTTGAAGATCCTGTTGAGCATTCGGAGGTTGTTGAAGCAGGAAGCGGAGACGGCGTTGACCTGCTCGGTCAGGGAGAGGGCGGAGTCGAGGATGACCCCCAGGTTGCGTGCCTGGATGGTGGGTTCTGGGGCTGTTCCTAGCGATGTTGGCCACCAGGAGTTGTCCCAGGCTGAGGGGGTGGGGCCAAGGAGGAGGACCTCCGTTTTGTCTGAGTTCAGCTTCAGCCTGCTGTCCTTCATCCATTCGGCGACGGACTTCATTCCTATGTGGAGGTTGGTGGTGTGAGGGTCATCGGTGAGGGATATGATCAGCTGGGTGTCGTCGGCGTAAGAGGTGATGTTGAGGTTGTGTTGTTGTGCGACATGGGCGAGTGGTGCCATGTAGATATTGAACAGCATCTGGCTGAGGGATGATCCCTGTGGAACACCGCAGATGATCTCGGGGGTCTTGGAGTGGAAGGGTGGGAGCCGGACGCTCTGGGTTCTGCCGGAGATGATGGATGTGGTCCCAGCCAGGGCGTTCTCTTGGATTCCAGCGTCATGGAGGCGTGCTGTTAGGGTGTGGTGGCAGACCATGTCGAAGGCTGCTGATAGGTCTAGCAGGATGAGGGCGGCCGTTTCTCCTTTGTCCATAAGGATCCTGATGTCGTTGGTGGCAGCAATGAGGGCGGTCTCGGTGATGTGGTTGCTGCGGAAGCCGGACTGGGATGGGTCTAGGATGTTGTTGTCTTCGAGGTAGCTGGTCAGCTGTCTGTTGACGATCTTCTCCGTGACTTTCGCCGGGAAAGAGAGCAGGGAGATGGGCCGGAAGTTCTTGAGGTGGTTGGGATCCGCTTTGGGTTTCTTCAGTAGGCCCCTGATCTCGGCGTGTATACAGCTCTCTCAGAAGGTTGCTGTCTCGAAGGAGATGTTGATTGTTTTCCGGAGATGGGGTGCGATGGCTGTGCTGGCTTTGTTGAAAACGTGGTGAGGGCATGGGTCAGATGGGGATCCGGAGTGGATGGAGTTCATGGCCTTGATGGTGTCTTCGTCGCTGATGTTGGACCAGGCGGTCAGGCGACTGGTGCGGGTGGTGGTCTCGGTGGTGGATGTGGGGGTGATGGTGTTGAAGCTGTCATGGATGTTGGTGATCTTGTGGTGAAAGAAGGTGGCCAGTGAGTTGCACAGGTCTTGTGATGGTGGAATGTCGTTGGTGATGGAGGTGGGGTTGGAGATTTCTTTCACGATGTTGAAGAGCTCTTTGCTGTGGTGTGCGTTGTTGTCTAGGTGGTCCTCAAAGGCGGTCCTCTTGTAATCCTGATGAGTTGGTGGTGTCTGCGGGTGGCAATCTTGTGGGCTGTTTAGCTGTCTGGTGTTCGGTCGCGGAGCCAGGGATTCTTCAGCTCTTCTCCAGCTTCCGACAGGTGCGCTTGGAGGTCTGGAGGTCTCGGTGAACCATGCGGCTTTCTTATTGGTGTGATTGGTGGCGGAGGTCTTGAGTGGGGTGAGGGCATCGGTGCAGTCGTTGATCCACTGTTTGAGGTTGATGGCGGCAGTATCGGGGTCGGTGGGGTCGGTGGGTGGTCCCATGGTGAGGGTGGTGGTCAGTTGGTCCTCGGTGACCTTGCCCCAGCAGTTGCGTGGCCTCTGTTGGGTGCGGTGATGTGTGGTGGGTTTCCTGAAGGTGAAGTGGGCGCATCTGTGATCTGTCAGTGGGGTTCGGTGGTGTGGTTGAAGGAGACCTGGGAACTTGCGGAGAAGATGGGGTCCAGTGTGTGTCCAGCGGAGTGGGTGGGTGTTGTCACGAGCTGTTTGAGTCCGAGGTTGGCGAGATTGTCGATCAGGGCGGTGGAGTTGTCATCGTTGTTGTTTTTGAGGTGGAAGTTCAAGTCCCCGAGCAGGATGTAGTCCGTGGAGGCGAGGGCGTGGGTGCTGATGAGGTCGGTGATGGAGTCGCTGAACTGTGGTCGGAGTCCTGGTGGTCTGTAGACGAGTGTTCCTCTGAGGGTGGTGTTGGGGTCGGTGTGGATCTGGAAGTGCATGTGCTCGGCGGTGGTGAGGGTGTCGTCGGTGTTGGTCGAGACTCTAAGGGTGTCCTTTTGGATGATGGCGATTCTCCCTCCCACTCCGCTGCTGCGGTCTCTGCGGGAGATCTTATAGCCTTCTGGGATGGGTATGGCGATGTCTGGTGCCGAGGTGGCGTTCAGCCAGGTTTCCGTCAGGTAGGTGACGTCATGGGTGGTTGAGTCTAGGAGGTCCCAGAGTTCGATGGTGTGCTTGCGAGTGGAGTGGGTGTTGAGGAGGATGCAGCGGAGGTGGTTGGGTTCTCTGGTTGATGGTTTAGCGGGCCGGATGCTGGTGAAGCTGCAGTTCTGGCAGGTGAAGGGCCCTTGAGTGCGCTTCGGCGTGGCCCGGTAGCAGGAGTGGTCTCGCCCGGGGTTCAGTGCGTGGAGGGTGCTGGAGTCGTAGTGCAGTCTGGTGTTGTGGCGGCTATGGGATCCAGGGGTTCTGGCACTGGGCATGGTCAAGCAATGGATGGGCGCAGACGGGCTTGCCTTTGGTGCGCCTCCAGCGCGCCAGCAGCGTGCCCACTGCACGCGTCGGCTGCGTGGCCGCCGCGCGGCCTCCTTATCCTCATATCCTCCTATATCCCCTCGGATATAGGAGGGAGGAGCAGCTGGGAGGTGGGAGCGGGGTGGTGAGTGGGGCACCAGAGGGCGGGCCACAGGGAGGCAGTGGTGGGAAGCATGAAGGGAGGGGAGCGGATCGGGGAAGGGGGGAAGGGCACAGGCAACAGTGGAGGAGTGCGGAAATTGGGCAGAAAAACAGTGGCAAAATTAAAGAAAGAACAGTTGGCACAAACGGAAGGAGAAAAGCAGTCTGAGGCAGAGGAGAGAAGAATGGCAGCAGAAGGGGGCAGCCAGGCGAGGACACAGCAGGCAGCAGCGGGCAGCTGCACAGGGTGACCATGTAGCGGGTGAGGGGGGCAACCTACCTGGTGACAGGGTTAAAGGTCGCACCACACGCCCGAAAGTGCTTTAAAAACCCTGCAGGGCTCCTGAAGCGTGAAAAATCTTGTTGGAACTGTTTGGAGGGGGAGAAGAACAGGACTCCAGGTCTCAGGCTCCCTTGCGACCGCCATCACTGCCGACGTCCGCATCACGCGCCCAGAGGCGCTTTAAAATCCCTGCAGAGTTACGCAGCGTGGGACGCCCGAGGCCGTGCCCGGGCTACGCCTGGGCTGCGCGCTAGCCAAGGGCGGGCCTGTGTTCGCCCGTCTGTGGCCGATTGAGGCTGGGCTACCACCATTGGTTTGTCTCCAAGAAGCAAGAGGACTTGGTTCCTGGACAATACTTGGTTAAGGTCAGTGCCTCAATAACTTTGTATACATGTCACTGCTTGGACAGGCTCTCCTGTTATCCCTGGCTGAACTTGGACTCTATCAGGGTTCAATTGGAACACTACCTAGCCAAGAGCAGGTGCCCTACTGGTAATTTGATCACAGGCGGTGATCTCAAAGCATCCATACCAATAAGAGTAAGTTGAAAAGAAGAAAGCAAAAGGGGCAAACGAAATTGTGCCGACAAGAAACAAATGGCAATTTCGAAACCAAAACCTAAAGTCCAACCCACTTCTATTGATAGGATGTTAGAGAGAGAAATTGGTGTGGTGGCAACAGAAATAGAACGGACAGAGAGACGTCTATCCCTCACCCCAAACCTGGACCTTCCCTGGACAGATTTGGATACATCACAAGTTTCGGGTCCCTTGACTAGTGACACCCCTAGGGCCCAGATAACCAGTGATAAAGTACTCAATGTTGAACTCCATACGAAGGCAGTACCTATACGTCAAGTGAAGAAAGGAAAACCTAAAGCACCAGCGAAAATAGTGGTGAAAAAAAAAGAAGACAGCAAATCAATGACGCTATTAATATCGGGGATGGATGTTCATCCAATATTACCGATAGGGTAAATGATCAATCTGCATGGGCTACAAATCTAGTGGTGGACTTACAATTTCAAGTAAGGGCTATTGTAAAGGATGAATTTAAAATGCTGGTTGATAGAGTAGACAAGCTGTCTATCCTACTCGAGAGCAGGGTATTGGTAATGGTCACGACGCCCAGGCTGTACCTAGTACCAACAAGGTTACCCCTCCCGTAGACCAGAGTAGCCCCAACCGCACTACCGATATCGATCGAGCAAGACAGTGCCCAGCAAGAATTAGCAGGGCATATTTAACATCTGCTCATCCATATAGCAGCAGACAATGCCAAGAAAGTTGGCAGCTGGAGGGGGTAGGTCCAAATAAAAGTACTGAAAAAAAGTAAAGACAACCACCCCCGCATGTATTAATCTACCATCAGCCTCAACCCCTTACGTTGTTGTTTTATTAGGTATTCCTGAGCTTGGGAGGGGGCAAAAGGAATCACACCAGGACTAAAAAAATAAATGTATGTTCGGGTTAGCCAACAACAAGCAATTCCCTTATGAGGATATAGGAGAAATTCAAACAACTCGTCGAGTTGTCTGGGTGGGCTCGAGACCTAATGTAATGCAGGGTGACTGTGTAGTAATAAACTTTAGAAATCCACTAGTCGCCCGATAAATCCTAAACAGGGATGACTGGAGACAGGAGGGAACCATAAGAGGACTTCCACTAGGTTATTTTTACCTTCCAGAGAGACCCCAACAGAGTAGAAGACAAATTGGATGGGACGGGTGGATCTTTAAATCAAAATTATCAAAATGACAATTTAGATTTTCCACAGCCTAGGCAACCACTCTTCATTAATCCCACAACAAATAGATTTGATGCCTTAGATGGGGTGGACTGACTTGACATTAAGGGGTATGGGCTGAATGAGTTCAATCACCTGGGAGAGTTTGAGACAAAAATCGCCCAAGCGAGGGAAACCTTACTATATTTTGGTTGATATAACATCATGGCATAGGGTAGGATACTTTAAGATCGAGCCGTGTTATGACAACAACCACAATGCCCTAGTACTAGAGTTGTTCACACAAAGCCCTGGGTACACCACAGATTTGGCTACACCAGCTGATGGCAGATTGACTCTCACCAATTGTAGAAAGAGAGTCCGATGGGAGGAGCTTATTCAATCCCAAGAAAAGTTAGGCGCCCTGTACCAAACTGTCATTCCAATTCTTATGGTTTATATTCAATCGGTCTCAGCTGATAGTACCCAAATTGAATTAACCAAGGTCACCCTAAACCACACTAGGTTAGCATCCACTCTGGGTGATTACTTTTTCGCAATCAAAAAGGTTAGAAACAACAGGATACCCCGCCATCCTTGGTACAACAAGAGATGTCGAAAGGCCAAAAGAGCTCTGATTTCTGCCATTAAGACTAGCGATAGATCTTTGATTAAAACTAATAGAGCGACCTATCGTATTAGTATTGAGGAGGCAAAAAAGGGTGGGATTCTGACAAGTGGGAAACCCTTAGAAGTTCCCTGGGCACTTGTGACATGAGCCATTCTGGAATGTGGTAAACACAGGTAACTCTGAAGGAAATCCGGCGATAGAGCCAAACGTAAGAGCAAATGTCTGGAAGGGGCATTTTGAGTCCCTCAAATTGAGGATAAAAACAGAGGCCGACATAGTGGACAATACCTGATATCCCCCACAAGCTGATTTCTTCAATGCTTCTATGATTACCCCTAAAGTAGAGGGCAAAATTCCATGGATAACACTCACAGAGATTGCCGGTGCTTTAAGTCAATTAGCACCCAGCAAGGCAGCAGGGTTGGATAAGATCCCTGGGGACCTGTTTCGGAGTGAACCGACCATTTAGGCTCCACATTTTAGGGTTTTATTCAATGCTGTCATGCAAGGCAAGGGAATTCCCGCTAGTTGGGCAGGGGCTGAAATAATACCAGTCTACAAAAAGAGATCCCCGATGTCAACCACAAACTATAGGCCCATAAGCATTTTCGACATTAGCCAAAAAACCTTTGCACACGTGTTGTTATACCGCTTACAGAGTTGGATGGAAGAGCATAAAGTTCTCTGTCCGTTTCAAGCAGGGTTTACACAAAAAAATGTCCACACTGGACCAGCTCTTCAGGCTACAATTATTACATTGGAAGACCTTGTGCATAGAGGGTGGCAGACTCTATCTAATTTTTTGTAGACCTGAAATCTGCATTTGATTTGGTTCCTAGAGATAAGTTGTGGGAAGACCTGGTCGAGATGGGGTCCAGTTATATTTGTGCTGAATTATGAGGCGGTTACACGAAGAAAATTTTGCGCAAATAAGATTTGGCAAACATGGGGAACTTACCACACCTATCCCTGTAGATAGAGCCATATGCCAGGGTTGCATCCTTGCCACAACCCTTTGTAGGCTTTTTATAAATGGGTTAGTTGACTTTTTAAATATAGAGAAGGACTTAGAAGCACCTAAGCTGGCATCACGTCCCATCCCGGCCATGATGGTTGCTGAAAATATTTTGCTATTATCAAAATCACCAATGGGATACACAGGGTTCTAAACAAATTTGAGGCCTTCTGCAAGGAAAGGGGGCTTTAGAGTAACCTGCAAAAACAAAAATTATGGTGTTTAACTCAGCCAAAAGTACCAGACCAAACCCATGTTTAGACGGCAGACCCCTAGAGAGGGTATCTGTCTTTGATGATCTAGGCATTACAATCACAGAAAAAATGGACTGGAGGGCACAAATTAATAAAACCTGCCTGAAGTTAGCGCAAACAATTCCAGCATTAGAAATATACAAGATCCAAGCAAGAGGTGCTGCTCTATATGGAGCTGAAATGTGGGGCCACAAGGGTATTGATAGCCTAAAATGAGGGGAAAACTCCTTTGTCAGACAACTGTTTGGTCTCCCCCATAGTACAGCAATCATACCGCAACGACTTATGTGCTAATCCAGAACTGGTTGAGTACAGGGAAGAATTAAGGGAGGTAATGAGTATGCCTCGGCTGGGGAGACTACCATGGCTCACTTATGTTAAGAACACCTTTACACACATGGGAGGGGGTAACCAGTGGGAAAACCCAGAAGTGACATGTCCAACAGTCACAAGGAATGAGTTAAAGACTTGTTATTGGGAGTAAAAACTGGTCGAACTACAGGGGAACCAATCAATAGGAAAACTTGCAGTAGCCTTCTTGGAAACCGAAGAGCAGTATACACTAGGGGCCAGATGTAGGAGCCCAAATACCGGTCGGTAACAGCCGATTTCGGCCGTTACCGACCGGTATTTGCGTTTTGCTATGTAGGGGGCTGAAAATTACAGAATGGGTATATGTACCGATTCGGTAAATTCCGAATCGGTAAATATACCGATTCTGTAATTCCAAATGTAGGTGGCACAGTTTACAGTGCCACAGGCCCTTAGAAATTGGTTATTTACCATGTAATACTGTTGCATGGTAAATTACGAATTTCTGTGTACATAAACATCTGTGCATCTACACCTGTGCAATGTGGCACACATACATGCCCTAAGGGCATGTATGTGTGTCACACTGCACACAAGCCAAAAACTGGGGTGCTACAGGGTGTCAAAGTGACACCCTGTCCCCCTTGGCAATTCGGTATTTTTACCGATTCTGTAATTACCGAATCGGTATTTGCCATTGATTCATATGGGCGTCAAGGCCCATAGGAATCAATCGCAAATACCGATTCTGTAGTTACAGAATCGGTAAATACCGAATCATACCGATTCGGTATTTTTTACCGAATGAATACCTACATCAGATTTACCGATTCATGAATACCGAATCGGTAAAATTCGGTATTTATGAAGCGGTATATCTGATTTACCTACATCGGGCCCTCGATCCGGTACTTAACAACATCAAACCGGCAGCTGCAAGGAAACTCTATTTACAATTCAGGCATGGGGTACTGCCTCTGTGTGCTTTTATGAATCAATGGAGGGCTCACAACAATTGCGTTGCCCGGCCTGCAATGACGCAGAAGAGTCTGAATGTTAGACTTGGCATCTTTTGGCATGTTTCCCCTTAATTTTTGCTTTCTGGTTGGCTTATTCGATTTATGTGTCAGTCCCTAGTAAAGTGCTCAGCAAGTGCCAGGGCCTATAAATCAAATGCTGTTGGTGGGCTGCAGCACTGGATTGTGCCACCCACGCAAACAGCCCGTAAAGTGTAACTCTGGCCTGCCATTGCAGAGCCCGTACACCGCCTGGGCTGCCATGCTGGCTCTGTGTCCTGTGGTATTTCTGAGGAACTTTTCACGCACTGACAGAGGAAGAAGGTAAAAACTGGCAGAATGCCCCCCAAACTGGTTCAAACTAGGTCCAGGCCCCTCTGCCTTCAGAGGACAAAGAATTGCTGGTATAAATATTGATATTTAGGAAGGGTGATCCCAGTATTTATAACATCGCACGTGTGTCAATCATCAAGATAATTCAAAAGAAAAACAAATAAACAAGACGAATCACAGTGTTTTTCCCCCAAAAAACAGTGTTAATTAATCACACTGAGATTAGTTCAACAGAACGTTACAACAATAGAAAATGACATAGGGCCCGATTCACAGAACTAACTTAAGACAAAATCCTAAACTTACTACCATTTTGGTATTCACAGAATGCACTTACTCATTTTGGTATTCACAGAAGACACAGGGGGCCCGATTCACAGAACTAACTTAAGACAAATTACTAAACTTACTACTTTTGGTATTCACAGAAGTTAGGAGTTTGTCTTAAGACATACTTAAGACAGACTTAAGACGGACTTAATACAGAATCCTAACTTAAGTCTGTCTTAAGTCTGTCTTAAGTCTGTCTTAAGACAAAATCCTAACTTCTGTGAATACCAAAAGTAGTAAGTTTAGGATTTTGTCTTAAGTTAGTTCTGTGAATCGGGCCCTCACTCATTTCGGTATTCACAGAAGTTAGGAGTCCTAAATTTAGGACTCCTAAATGCCTTCTGTGAATACCAAAAGACTTAAAATTAGGATTTTTCTCAGTTTAGTAGTAGTAAAGTTAAGACTCCTTACTTTAGGACTACTAAATGCCTTCTGTGAATACCTAAAGTCTTAAAATTGGCATTGTTCTCAGTTTAGTAGTAGTAAAGATAGGATTCTTAACTTTAGGACTCCTAAATGCCTTCTGTGAATACCTACAGTCTTAAAATGAGGATTTTTCTAAATGTAGTAGTAGTAAAGTTAGGACTCGTAACTTTAGGATTCCTAAATGCCTTCTGTGAATACCGAAAGTCTTAAATTGAGGATTTTTCTCAATTTAGTAATAGTAAAGTTAGGACTCCTAACTTTACTACTACTAAATTGAGAAAACCCCTCATTTTAAGACTTTCGGTATTCACAAAATGCATTTAGGAGTCCTAAAGTTAGGAGTCCTAACTTTACTACTACTAAATTGAGAAAAATCCTAACTTTAAGACTTTCGGTATTCACAGAAGGCATTTAGGAGTCCTAAAGTTAGGACTCCTAACTTCTGTGAATACTAAATGAGTAAGTGTCTTCTGTGAATACTGAAATGAGTAAGTGCCTTCTGTGAATACCAAAATGGTAGTAAGTTTAGGATTTTGTCTTAAGTTAGTTCTGAGAATCGGGCCCCTAATAATCAATTAAATCCACAATTTGCCTTATTGCAGTGCCCAGGGAAAAGTGGGGGGGGGGTTTGGGGGTGGTAGTGATGAGGTAGTGGGATGGAAAGGAGTGTAAATCACAATAAATCACAGGAAATAGTCAGTCATATGCCATGAAACATGAATTAAGTACATCAAAGGAATAAAAGTACATAATGTCTGTACTGATATGCCATGTAACATTAAGAGACTCAGTAATTCAAGTACTGTAGGTTGAACTGGCATCCGACAGTTGTCGACGTTTCGACCTCTTGTGTAGTGTAGGTATGGATGGGTGCCTTATGGGTGGGGTCTTCTTCAGGACAGTGAGTGGGTGACGTTAAAGTCCACATTTGTAAAGCGCACAATCACCCGTAAGGGTCTCTAGGCGCTGGGGGCCGTTGGGAAGATTAAGCGAGCTATTGCCCAGAGTCACATGGTGCTGGGCTAACTTGCCGCCGGAGCCGGGGATCGAACCGTGGTCCCCAGATTCCAGCGTCAGTCGCCCTGGCCGCGGCGCCACACCTCTTCCACATCAGTTAGGTAACAAGGCACCTGAGGAGGAGACGGGGATGGGTAAAATCACTAGGGGCCCGATGTAGGTGGCCATTACCGGTCGGTAACGGACGAATTCGGCCGTTACCGACCGGTAAATCGGTCATTCAGATGTAGGGGGCTATATTTTACAGAATCGGTAAATTTACCGATTCGGTAAATTTACCGGTTTTGTAAAATACCGAATCGGTAATTTTTAAGATTCGGAAAATTCCTGATGTAGGTAGCACTGTTTCCAGTGCTACAGGCCTTTTAGATTCGGTATTTTACCACCCAATCCAATTGGGTGGTGAAATACCGAATCCAGGTGTGCATGCACATCTGTGCATGCACACCTGTGCCATGTGACACACAGACATGCCCTTACATGCCTGTAATTGGGGTGCCAGAGGGTGTCAAAGTGACACCCCCTGCACCCTTGCAAAATTCGGTATTTACCGATTCGGTAATTACTGATTCGGTAATGCCCATTGATTCCTATGGGCTTCAATGCCCATAGGAATCAATGGGCATTACCGATTCGGTATTTACCGAATCGGTAAATACCGATTCCTTCCGATTCGGTAATAGTAAAAATACAATTACCTACATCTGCCCTCCTCTTTTTTACCACTTCTTAAATACCGATTCGGTATGAATCGGTATTTAAGAAGTGGTAAAAAAGATTTACCTACTTCGGGCCCTAGGTGCTTATGAATGAAGACAAAACATCCCTAACTAAGGGTGTATGAATCATAATTACCATGCATGTGGAAGCGAGGTATCTCACACATTAAATGATGGAGATAGGCAAGGCGTTGAGGGCTCAAGGAGGGGGGAGAGCGAAAGATTCACCTGAAAACAAAGTATAAAGTGGGTGGTCAGCTACACCTATCCGACCGGGTGTAGAAAGGAAAACTCAGAAATGGAAATCAATGAAAACTTACTCAGACCAATAAATTCAAAACCTGCAGTCGAATGGATCAAGAGCGCAGGCCGGGAAACAAATCCACTAGTACAATGACTTCAAGTGCCCGAATTAATCAGGGAACCTATGTTTAAAGATAAAAACAGAGGAAAACCAGCTTAAAGATTCAAGGCGGTCGTCAGTGGAATGACCACCTCACTCAAACAATTAAAAACACAGTCCAAAAGGACCAAGCTAGCCCAGACCCCAAGATTTCAGAACTCGCTGGAATCAAGGAACCTGCCAAGAAGAAGAGCTGTAAGAGCTGTCAGCAGGAGTACTGGCCCTTTGCTGTGTTGTTGCTATGTTGGGTTGGCCTTTAGCTGCTGCCTTGGGCAGTGAAAGGACTGGACTGAACGTTCTCTACTGGTACTGAGTACCTCCAAGGACCTGAAACCGAGATGGCCTCCTGTTAAGAAGTCTAAGGGACTGCAAAGACTTCACCAACCTCTGGGTACCACTCTTGGAAATGCTGTTTCAATTGCCACAGAGAAGAGGGAACCATGACTGAATCCGTCATCCGACTCTGTCGCTGGCCTTGTGCCCTGAATGCAATGCAGGCCACACTGTCACGCCCTGCACCACACGCCTTGGTCTCACCTATGCCGTCTGCACAATTGTCACCAAGCCGCTGCCTGCACTGCATCGAGAGGCCCCGCAATCAGCACCGCCTTGCTTCACTCCACTGGCCTGGTCTCACTGACACGGTCGCAGCTGGATCAACACCCATAACCGCCTCATCCTGCACAGCTGTCCGGCTCGGCCAGCATCGATTCCCGCAAACCGGCTCTGATGCTTGCATCGCAACCTGCCAGCACTGCTTCTAGCACCGTCTTTCCCTGCACCGCCAGACTTGGTCTCACCGACGCCGTCTGGACAATTGTCACCGAGCCGCTGCTCGCACCGCATCGAGAGGCACCTCACTGTGCACCGCTTCCACTTTGCATCGTAACCGCGACGGATGCCACGACCAGCTCTGTCACCTGCACTGCAACTTGTCAGCACCGCATCGAGCACCTTCTCGCCCTGCACTACCAGCCTTGGTCTCACCAACGCCATCTGGACGATCGTCACCGAGCCACAGCTCGCACCGCATCGAGGGACACCACACTGTGCACCACTTCCACTTTGCATCGCAACCGTGACGGATGCCAAGACCGACTCACACCCCCATCTGAGACACACTGAGAAAGGTGTTGTTAACAAATCTGTCCCACTGTTGCTGGTCCATACCAACGCGGTCAGCTGGAACTGCTAGACTCTGTTGTTTTCATCATCACGGTAAGCTCGGACCGAGCTACCCACTTGTGCGAACTGTGTTTTCAACATATTTTTGCCATTTAAAGACATCTGGTGAATTAACTATTTTCAAAGTGCTGTATTGTGTATTTTTATCGTATTTGGTCTTGTTTTAGGTATATAAAATGATTGAATATTTTTCTAATCTGGTGTGGTGTCTGTTTGTAGTGCTTACATTGTATTACTGTTGATTTTGTGCAAACGCTTTACACATTGCCTCTAAGATAAGCCTGACTGCTTGTGCCAAGCTACCAAGGGGGTGAGCAGGGGTTATTTTAGGAGTGTAACTCCCTTATCCTGACTAGAGTGGTGGATTCTGACTGGCTTTGGAGCAAACTTTAGCCAACTTGAAATCCCATTTCTAACATTTGTGGCAGCGGTGTGATAGAACTTGTGTTTGCACTTGAGTCACAGTGATTGCTGTGCACTTCTACCATATCGAAGATTATTACCTACCACATACTTGTTCTTTTTCTTTTTGGCCTATTTTTGATCTTGCCAGTTTAAACTTGGTACTTCAAAATGCCTGAATCTAAGGCATCATCAATTGCTACAATAGAAATTGCCTTTGAGGAGGATAGGTTGAAATCCTACAATGTAAAGGAATTGAAAACCATTTGCTAGAACCTGAAAGTCCAGGTCAGAGGCCTCACCAGGAAGGAGGAGCTACAAAAGGCGCTGAGGGCCTGGGAAGCAGCCAGAAATGCCAGTGGACAATCTGGAGATCTCAGGGGAGAGGTGGAGGAGCCTGTTCCTAGGGTGGATGTGTTTTTGGGAGGGGGGGACCTTCCAGGCAAGGCAGCAGTAGCTTGTCCCCAGAGGAGCTGGAGGACAGGCTTGAAGCAAGGAAGTTTGAGTTGGAGAAACTCAGAATAGAAAGTGAGAGGGAAGACAATTGAATAGCCATGGTGGATAGGAAGATGATGTTAGATCATGAGAGAATTATCAAGGAGCTGGAACTAAAGAGATGATCCGGCTCAGATGGTGGCAGCAACTCTTCAGCACACACAGGCACGATTATACACATCCCCAAGAATGTAGGTAAAGAGTACAAAAATGGGAATGACATACAAAGGGTACGAGTCATCTATTCATATGAATGGGGTCTCTGAGAGGAACTGGGGGGCAGGGTTGTGGCCTCTCTTTCCAGAAGAAGCTAGGGATACTCTGATATCTTTGGGTAAGGGGCAGGACCTCACTTATGCTGACAAGAAAGATGCTCTCGTCACTAGGTATGGACTCACTCCTGAAAAGCACAGGGATCAGTTTAGGTCCAGTAAAAAGTCTGAGGCCAACACTTGGTTGAAATGTGTGGATATGTTCTGTATGGCTGGGTGAGGGCAGTAATGTAACAGATTTTCTGGGGCTCTACAATTTGATTGCATGGGAGCACTTGTCTAGTCTATCTTTTACAGAGCTGCGCTAGCACCTAGTTGACAGTAAGCTAACTGACACCAGAAAGCTTGCTATGGAGGCCGACCGCCGGATGAGTACCAGCGTCCACAAGAAAGCGTTTGGGGGAGACTCAGACAAAGGTGGGCAGGGTCACCAGCAGAAAAGTGGGTGGGACAAGGGTAAAACTCAGGAGTTCTCTAAAGGGCCCCAAACTAGTACCCAGGGTAAAGGTTCCCAACCCCCAGGTGATAAGAAGAAAGAGGTCTCTATAGGAGAGCCTGCTGAGACCGGCCCCGCAAGTGCTTTGCATGTGACCAGGTGGGTCACTTGAAGGAGGACCTTAGGTGCACAAAGGAGACGCAGCCACCCATCGGTGGGCAGACCAAGGTGTTGGCTAGTGTAGCGCTTGGGGAGGATGGGTGCCCAGGAACACTGAATATCGCGTGTTTTTTCCTGCACTGGCCATGAGAAAGCAAAGAAAACCAAGGCTGGTTCAGCTATGCAGAAATTTGGAAGCCAGACAATGTTCAGAGGCTTTCAAGTTACTGAAATATAATGCTAGCCTACCCATAGCTTTTTCGGTGGCAGGCTTCTTATTTGCTACGTGGTGTACTCGTGGAGCTTTTCTAAAAATGCCCCCCCAAAGAATGTGATTAAACTTTTGTACATTCCTCTTAAACATTAAGGAATTTTATATGAATTGTATGGGTATTTTAGTATTTTTAATAATGTATTAGTATTATAATGTACACTATTTTGGCGGGCAGGACTTTTAAGAAGTAGAAATGCGTCTAAGGGCTCGCAATAATGTTTTTTAGCCTTCCCTATGATTGAAGCACATTCTTATTATATGGATTTTATATCTTTTAGGTGTTATAAATTGTTTGCTATATATTGCACTAGCACTTTATTGAACACATTGATAACACTAATATTCTTCTCTTGACTGACACAAGCACTTTATACAAGCAGATATCTTTGTTGACCAGTTGTTCTGAGAGCTAGAGCGGGAAAAACCCTGTTAATATAAAACCGTATTTATGCTTTGCATACGTATTTAAATGCAGATTGTAGACCCATGACTGACTGCATTATAGGTTCCACACGTGTGTATTATGTATTTAGTGTACAATGCCATAAGATGAATGTATTTTTTTAATCTTGTTTTATTACAAAAGAATTGTCAGATGTTGTCCAAATGATTTAATGATCAAATTGATCGAAATTAAGTTTTAGAATTGAATTGATCGATATGTGGGATGACATATATAGGCAGTACGACCTGCAATTACACTACATCTTATAAATAACATTCATGGCATATATCCTATCCCATTGCAATTTTATTCACTGTGACTACCTCTCAGAGAGAACGTTTAGTGTATGATGGACACATTAATGAACTTGTTAAGGGTCAAAGTTGTGCTGTGTTGTGTCAAAAGGAGAGTGAAAAACTGTGCCTTTTTAATAAGATATGACTCTGCTTTCCTCTCCCCCTGCTCTGGTGTACTTTAGGCTTCCATGCCCCAGTCACATACCCCTGCACACCGTTGCGTTACTTTGGGATACTTTGTAATGGAAATCCTTCGTGGCATTGGAAAGTAAATACAATAACAACTCTTAGTGCAGGTTTTGCTTTACAAAAGCAGTGCAAACCTAGCACAAAATGTGTTTCATACTGGTGCAATTGGGCTGTGACCCCATAAAACATGCATAAACAACAGCAACGTACAGATAATTTCATTTGAAATCTGAACACATGAATTAACGATAGAAACAAAATATTGCACAGTACACAGGTTTCTATGTGCAAGTTAAGCATAGTCATGTATAAAAACTCAAGGTGCACAGTCCATCAGATATCAGCTGCAGGTCAAGTATTTAAAAGAGAGATAGGAAAGATGGGAGAAGTTACAAGTAATTGACTTTTAGAAGACAATGACCTGCAAACGTTCGGACCCTTTCTGGGGTCTCAAATCTCATTAATATGTATAGGTAGTTATATATTATCACAGAGATGAGTTAATTAAATCAGTTCCCAGTACAAATATTCTAGAATTCAGTTAGGGGTAATTAATTACAGGGGGCTCCCCAGTCACTTCCTTATCAGTGGCGGACCGTGCTTGTGCAGTGGGTGGTGTGGCCAGGTAGGCAGGTGGGAAGTGACAAACGACGGAAATGGAACCAAACTGCATAAAGGTACCTGCTCACAGTGAAAAAAATATTTGAGTCAATGTTCAACCGTAGTACAGTGGAAGCAACTAAATAATGCCTAATTTCAAGACTGTGGCAAAGTGGTTCAATCCATGTGCTACTAGGTTTTATGTACAGGGGACAGAAGAATAATAGGTGGTGTCATTTTCTCTTGTAGCCACACAAGACACACAAACGGTGTGAACAGCAGGTGTCTTTTTCCAATTGCTTTTGAAGTGCCGAAACTGGACAGTCCCCACCCTAAACTTAATATACAAAGCCCTGGTCAAAAAGGGAGTAATATCATCCAGATAAGGTTCAAAGGTAGGGATACATTCAAAAGATAGATTACTAGATCTATATTCGGCTGTACACACTGAACTTAAAGAGCTGAACGAGCTCTGGTTCACTCCCATGAAATAATCCTCTGCTGAGGGGTTGTCAACTAGCGTACCAACTATAACATTGAAGTTATTATAAATTGAAGTCATAATATCAGACTTGGTTGAAGGTTTTTCCCAATTAATTGCTCTCCTAAAATATAGTGTGCATTTATAATGGTTGTTGGACCTGGCCCTTTTGGCAGGTTCACCCCGAAACATTTTGCTTTTTCCTAGCCTGTTTCTGGAACCTGGTGTTGGTGATTTTAGGCCCATGCGCACTTTTTCACTGTGGTACAGTGTAAAGTGCGTGAGCTCTCTGTGTATGTGTGGTGAGTGACCTGCCCTCCCATAGGAATGCATGGGGAATATGTGTGACCATGGTAGTTCCTGATGTGTGGGGAGTGCAGGGTCGAGTTTGGTATGTGCGAACTCGTGAGATTGAATGCTGCGTAATGATGTATGTGGCGTGAATGTGTCTAGTGTGGAAGTGCCACTTCTAGACATCGGTGTGCGTGTGTAGTGAGTCTGCTGGCACGTGATTGGCTGAAGCCTGGCTCCAGGAGTGTGCCTGGGCCTGCTTGTGGATTGACTGTCTGGTTTAAGGGTGACAGGGGCTGGGGAGCTATCATAAACAAAAGGAATCCACTAGGTGGACGGCGGTTGTTACCACAATGGTGGGGAGCAACCAGTGTTGTTAAAATACCCCTCACACACCAACAGGCCCCTTGGTGTCATGCTTCATCATCGGGGTCTTCGCAAACCTCTACGGAATGCGGCGTGCTACGACTTCACGACTACGCAGGAGCACTTTATGAGTGAACTATGTGTTTGGTGTGTGAAGGTACCAAGATGTGAGTGGTGAGGTGAAAAGTGAGGGATTAAAAAATACCTGGCACGTGAGTGCTGAAAAAATTTTATTTAGTCTCCGGCTGGTATTGTTAAAAAGAGTGCTAGAGTGGTTGTGGTTTACTAATTAGGGTAACCCAACCAAATTAGTGCGTCGACATGTTTCGGAGTAATGGAACTCCTTCTTCAGGACGGGAATATGCACTACTTATCCCCACCTTACTCACATGTGTGTAGATATTAAAAATTGTGCTCTACAAAAATAGATATGGTGAATAATGTACCTATCTATGTTGGATGTACGGTCCGTTGCGCCCAGTTGGCGGTTCAGGATACCTGTAAACAGAAAGGTTATGTAAAACAAGATGGCACATATTGTTGTGTCCATACTGTGCTAAAAAACACAGAAGGGTCATAAGGAACAAAAGTGAAGGTCCAGGAACCCTAAAAAAATTTTTTTACTACTAAGCAAGATAATACATATTCTTATGTTAATACTGTGTAAATACACAGAAGGGTAACAAGGAACAAAAGTGAAGGTCCAGGAACCCTAAAAAGAGAGAAAAAAAAGAGAGAAAAAAACGAACTACATATAGATTGAGACACATACACATTCAAAATATCAGATAGGTCTTAGAGGGTATGGTTTGTGACCCAAATGCGTAGCTTACTTATTAATAGAGGTCCAATGGCCTCATGAGCCACAGCGTGTTGGGGGGTGGTCCGTTCTACCCGATATGGCAACCTGTGAGGTATTTAAGGGAATGGATCAAAAGGTAGTAATACCTCGGTAATAATAGATCACACACCTTTAGGCTTGTTCATACATCCATACACACTCACGGTTTTACACAGGGCTGTCTGGCTTGTTCCCCCTCCACGCGGCTCCGACGAGTGAGGTGGTGAACTAAGGAGCGAGTTTAAATAGTCTCAAGAGACCTCAATTAGCCCCTAATGGAAAACGGAAAAGCCCATACTTGGTCCGGTCCCCTGGTTTGCTATCCGCATTTGCGCGCACCGGGAAGGGTGTTCCCGTGTGAATGCGCATGTGCGGAGGAGCAGTGTTGCGCATGCGCCCATGCTCTTTCGGTTAGTGGCAGCACTGAGTCGCTTCGCGCATGCGCGAAACCTGGATCCAGTGTCTGCTACCACGCGCATGCGCAGAGACGGTGTTGTGGCCTATAATCGACTTGATTTATCTGAGAAACTCCATGTATTACCAAGGGGCGAGCTGAGATCCCTATGGTGACAGCGAAAGGCGCCATGTATAAGCCGCCTACACAAGGGGGTCCTGATAAAATTATGACCATATGCACTTGGGGTAAAACAATAGATATTTAAGAAAGGTTTACAAGCCTCGAGGTAGGCAAGATTTTCAAAGCAAAGATTAATAGGCAACACCTATCCCTGAACCCCTATGAGCCAAATAGAAACATTAGGGTTTAACCTGGATGTCCTCCAGTGGAGTGAATAAATGGTATGGGGAACTGATTAACGGGCAAGATGGTTTACAGATCTAAGGGTGCTGGTTTTATTAAACGCAGTTGGCTTCATGCAATGGAGTTGATGGTTGAGAGGTCTCTGATTGTTTGAGCAGAAAAAGGGGGTTATTATTTAGCGTAATTGGCTCCATGGAATGGAGTCATTCAACCCGGTCACATCTGAGCCCAGACGGAACACCCATCTTTGTTCCTTCTCAAACAAACCTCTTTCAGATTTTAATTGCTCAATAACAGTCCAATGTATATCATTCACACAGTGCTGTGCCTCTAGGAAGTGAGATGCCATTTTCGTTGTCTGTTTTTTGCATCTCACATTGCTCTTGTGTTCATTAATTCTGGTTTTGACTGCACGTGTGGTCATTCCTACATACTCCTTCCCGCAAGGGCATGTGATAAGATACACCACATTGCGGCTGTTGCAATTCGTGACAGCGCGTTGTTCCCATTTCTCGCCATTACTGAATTCAAGAGACAGGCTTTTCTTAGTCAGGTGGCAACTATTACAATTCCCACATGGGTGATGCCCATGCAGTCCTTTTAGCCTCGTCTGCTGTGTTACATTGGTTTGAGGTCTTGTATGGACCAGAATATCCTTCAAGTTTCTCCCTCTCCTATGTGCAAAAATCGGTTTTTCCAGATCTAGATTCACACTCGTAAGGATGCGCCAGTGTTTGTTTACCAGCTTGGTCACTTGGTTTGACACGGGGCTGAAGGTTGTGACACAGACTGGTCTGACAGATTCCTCTTTTCGTGGGTTGTCATCTAAAAGAGCTTCCCGGTTATTGTTCCGTGCTCTTTTCATTGCCTGGTTAATGATCTTATCTGGGTATTTTCTCTGTTGTAATTTTTTGCTCAGATCCAGTGCTTGGATTTTGTATTTGCCCACATCGCTGCAGTTCCGACGTAGGCGGAGGAACTGTCCATATGGTAAGTTCTCCCTCAGGTGACGTGGATGGAAACTGTCGAACCTGAGGAGGCAGTTCCTTGCGGTCGGTTTAAAATGTGTCTCTGTCTTTAAATGACCAACCTCGTGATAAATGTTAAGGTCTAAAAAGACCATGGACTCATTGGACATTTGGTGAGTAAATTTCAGGAATTCGTTCTGGCTGTTGATCCATTGCATGAAATCCATGACAGATTGGTTGTTGCCTTCCCAGATGACCAAGACGTCATCTATATAACGTTTCCATGACAGGATTTTGCTCCTGAACGGATTGTTCTGGTGAAGGATTTTGGTAGTCTCCAGGTGGTGGACATAGAGACCTGCCAGGCTTGGAGCAAAGGTGCTCCCCATGCTAGTCCCATGGCGTTGTAAGTAGAGGGTACCTTCATACTCGAAAAAGTTTTTGGTGAGGGCCATTGAGATGCATTCCATTACCACACCTCGTGGAGTGTGGTAACGCCACTGCTTACTATACAAGACTTCCTCAATAATGTTCAGGGTTTCATCGTGTGGGAGACTGGTGTACAAGCTCTCCACATCGAGGCTCAGTAAGATTTGTGAGGTTGGGTTGAAAGGGTGGTCTTTCAGTAACTGAAGGACAGCTTTTGTATCCTTAAGATACGTATCGGTGGCCTGTACCAAAGGTCTCAGGAAGGCATCCGCGAACTTGGAAAGAGGTTCCAAAACAGAAGCGATGCCCGACACGATGGGGCGACCTGGAGGGTTCTCGAGGTTCTTGTGAACCTTGGGTATCGTATAGAAATATGGTACCCGTGGATTTTTCTGTGTCAGAAACAAGGCTTCTTTCTTCGTGAGCCAGTCATGGCTGAGAGCTTCTTCAGTCATTGCTCCCACTTGGATTCGTATGGACTCTGTGGGGTCCTCATCCAGAACCTGATAGTTCCTCCTGTCTGCGAGGAGTCTCCTGCATTCTTGATCATATGCCGTCGTTGTTTGGATCACAACGGCCCCGCCCTTGTCTGCGGGTTTTATGATAATCAATTTGTTTCTTGACAATTCCCTCACGGCCTCGTTCTCTAGTCTGCTCATGTTTTGAAAGACCCTGGAGTCTGTATCCAATTTGCCTAACTCAGTCATAACTGCTTTTTCAAAAGCTAAGACTTCCACTGGAAGTTGGTTATCCTGTGGTGTGAAGGAAGACTTTGGTTTCAAACCCGTGTCTGATGTCTCGACATTGGGTTCTTGGTTATAGAAAAATGCCTTCAGCTTGATGGTCCTGATAAAATCCTGGACCTCTCTGTGTAGAAGAAAAATGTCTGGTTTGTTCGTTGGTACATAACCTAGACCTTTGTTCAGGACTTTCTGCTGTATCTCAGTTAATGGCCATGGGGATATATTAATAACTAGGTCCCTCTCTTGCTGGTTGAGGCTTGACCCGCCGTCATGCTCCTGGTGTGCATTCTGGGGTCTGTTTCTGTCACCGGTTGCCAAGTGACGTTGTTCCCTCTCTTGTTCCTTCCCCTGTTGGATCCTGGGCCCCACGATAAAAAAGGTTGTTGGTTTTGTTGTGGTACGGTGGACTGATCATCCCCCCACTGTGGGTACATCGGTCCCATTTGTGGTGGACCATATTGGTACTGTGGGAACTGGAAAGGGCCCTGAAAAGGATTGAACATGGGTGGTCCTTGGAAACCCCGCCAACCCCTTTGGCGTGGGTACTGGTTCCTCTGTTGCCGATAGCCGCCCCTTTGTTGTCTCTTGTTCCTGAATCCCCCAGAGTTGTTACTGGCGGAACTCCCATCGGAGTTGACGCTGTCAGCGTCACTTGTATTCCCACTCGCCACATAATCCGCTTTAGTGTAAGGGTAAGCCCATTCAGCTGTAAAGCGGTCTTTATCTTTCTTGAATTTATTAAATTTACTTTGTTTCAAAGTGGCCTCAAATTCAGACATTTGTTTGTTAAGTTCTTCTAAACCTTTCTTTAAATCAGCCGGTTGGATGTAACCTTTTAGTTGGACTTCCAGTCTCTGTATTTCAATTTTTAATTCTTGGGATTTTCTACTTGCCGTCTGTACTATGAGGACTAACCAGTCCCTGGTACAATGCCAGGAGATTAAGGACCAAGCTTTTTTAAAGGCCAAATCATCCTGGAAGATAAAGGGTTCATTTTTTACTAGCAAGCCCTGAGGGGCTAGTTTGTTCCTTAGGTACTCCCTCATTAGTAATCCATGTAGGGCAGCTCTGATCTGTACCTTCCGCACATTGGTCAGTTCGTCCCAATCTCCTACTGTAGGAGCAGGGTTGTCGGTGCTCAAACCCTCGAATGGATTGTCCTGCGCCAAAATCCTGTCAATGTCGTCCTCAGTGAAAGTAAGCCCGTGTTCATCCTCCATGGTGGTTGTTGAGGATGATCAATCTAATGATGAATGTGAAGTGTGTCGTCAAAGAACAGTGTTGTTCGATAAGGGAGGGGCTCCCACAGCTGTGCGCTGTCTACAAATAATTTTTAACAAAGGAGGGATGGAGAGGGAATAGTGGATTCTGTCTCCCCTGGCAACTATCATAAACAAAAGGAATCCACTAGGTGGACGGCGGTTGTTACCACAATGGTGGGGAGCAACCAGTGTTGTTAAAATACCCCTCACACACCAACAGGCCCCTTGGTGTCATGCTTCATCATCGGGGTCTTCGCAAACCTCTACGGAATGCGGCGTGCTACGACTTCACGACTACGCAGGAGCACTTTATGAGTGAACTATGTGTTTGGTGTGTGAAGGTACCAAGATGTGAGTGGTGAGGTGAAAAGTGAGGGATTAAAAAATACCTGGCACGTGAGTGCTGAAAAAATTTTATTTAGTCTCCGGCTGGTATTGTTAAAAAGAGTGCTAGAGTGGTTGTGGTTTACTAATTAGGGTAACCCAACCAAATTAGTGCGTCGACATGTTTCGGAGTAATGGAACTCCTTCTTCAGGACGGAATATGCACTACTTATCCCCACCTTACTCACATGTGTGTAGATATTAAAAATTGTGCTCTACAAAAATAGATATGGTGAATAATGTACCTATCTATGTTGGATGTACGGTCCGTTGCGCCCAGTTGGCGGTTCAGGATACCTGTAAACAGAAAGGTTATGTAAAACAAGATGGCACATATTGTTGTGTCCATACTGTGCTAAAAAACACAGAAGGGTCATAAGGAACAAAAGTGAAGGTCCAGGAACCCTAAAAAATTTTTTTACTACTAAGCAAGATAATACATATTCTTATGTTAATACTGTGTAAATACACAGAAGGGTAACAAGGAACAAAAGTGAAGGTCCAGGAACCCTAAAAAGAGAGAAAAAAAAGAGAGAAAAAAACGAACTACATATAGATTGAGACACATACACATTCAAAATATCAGATAGGTCTTAGAGGGTATGGTTTGTGACCCAAATGCGTAGCTTACTTATTAATAGAGGTCCAATGGCCTCATGAGCCACAGCGTGTTGGGGGGTGGTCCGTTCTACCCGATATGGCAACCTGTGAGGTATTTAAGGGAATGGATCAAAAGGTAGTAATACCTCGGTAATAATAGATCACACACCTTTAGGCTTGTTCATACATCCATACACACTCACGGTTTTACACAGGGCTGTCTGGCTTGTTCCCCCTCCACGCGGCTCCGACGAGTGAGGTGGTGAACTAAGGAGCGAGTTTAAATAGTCTCAAGAGACCTCAATTAGCCCCTAATGGAAAACGGAAAAGCCCATACTTGGTCCGGTCCCCTGGTTTGCTATCCGCATTTGCGCGCACCGGGAAGGGTGTTCCCGTGTGAATGCGCATGTGCGGAGGAGCAGTGTTGCGCATGCGCCCATGCTCTTTCGGTTAGTGGCAGCACTGAGTCGCTTCGCGCATGCGCGAAACCTGGATCCAGTGTCTGCTACCACGCGCATGCGCAGAGACGGTGTTGTGGCCTATAATCGACTTGATTTATCTGAGAAACTCCATGTATTACCAAGGGGCGAGCTGAGATCCCTATGGTGACAGCGAAAGGCGCCATGTATAAGCCGCCTACACAAGGGGGTCCTGATAAAATTATGACCATATGCACTTGGGGTAAAACAATAGATATTTAAGAAAGGTTTACAAGCCTCGAGGTAGGCAAGATTTTCAAAGCAAAGATTAATAGGCAACACCTATCCCTGAACCCCTATGAGCCAAATAGAAACATTAGGGTTTAACCTGGATGTCCTCCAGTGGA